>NC_056743.1:390097757-390132889 GCF_019279795.1 Protopterus annectens | reverse complement strand
GGGGTACTGCTGTACATACGCCTGTGGTTCTTATACTGTATGCCTACACATGTTGTTCCACTCTGCCTGTCACATGGCACCAACATACACATTTTACAGTGGCACACACATTACACTCGCACAGCGGAACACACGACACCCACACCGCACACATACACATACTGCGGCTGTCACAGGGACGGTTGCACACAGTACCTGCATGGCCCGCATCACCGCCGGCGGTGTCTACCTCCACCCTCATATCCTCATAATATTACCCGCACATGTACTGTTACTGTACCGTGGCCTGGCGATCATCCCGACTCGTGATTATGCATTTAGGTAGGTTGACCTTTCCATGGGTGGCGGTTTCCTGTTCTGTCAACCCTCCCGGATACTCAGGTTGTCGTTCACTATCTTTACTATGTACAGATATCGCGTCTTACTTCTCTGTCACCTTGCATCCCTCTGATTCCCTGTCTTACCTGTTGTACTTTATATATGTGTATGTGTACATATATTTCTATGTGTGTAATGATATCTATCTACATATCTGTATATGCACATATGTACATGTCTATATGTATACACCTTGCGGCGAACGTGGCAGCATACAGCAACGCCGTCTGCTGTAGGACCCGCGTATGGTTAAGGTGTTGGCGTTCCATGCTCCGCTGGCTGTTGGGTGTGCAGTGTTTGGGTGCTGCCTATGTTGGAGTCACACATGGGACCACCCATACGGTACACATTACGGGTGGCCATGTTTGTGTGCCATCCATTTCACTGTGTGTGCAGGTAGGGAGGTGTCAGTCCATGGGGCCTACGCTGTCAGAGTATGTGCTATACGTTCCCTCTTTGCCAGGGCATAGGCATATTGGGTACACCTCCGTCTGCCTACTGGGGCTGGCACAGTGTATTCTTGGTGCTGAACCCTCTGTGCCTGTGCTGGCCTTGGCAGTTGTGGTGGGCTTTGTGGCCCTTCACCATTATGTCCCTGCAGCAGCTGTTTCCGCAGGATCATATTATGTAGCATGGCACATACTATGAATATGTGGGCACATGTGCCTGGAGAGTACTGCAGGGCTCCACCGGATGTATCCAAGCACCGGAACCATGATTTCAGCATCCCAAACACACGCTCTATGATTATTCTGGTTTGTGCGTGTGCCTCATTATGGCATTCTTGCATGTGTGTGCATTTCTGATGGGAGTCATCATCCACGGCTCCAGTGCATAGCCAGCATCCCCCACAAGGTGGCCTTGTGTGATGTCCCCCCTGGCGAATACCTGATACAGCTGTGAGGCATGCCAGATATGGGAGTCGTGGTAGCTTCCAGGGCTACCAGCACACACATCCATGATAATACCCTGCGCATTGCACACGACCTGGCAATTGATGGAGGGGAATCCCTTGTGGTTTATGTAGCATCTACCCTGCTCCCCAGGTGGTGACTTGATTTGTATGTGCGTACAGTCTATTGCACCTAGTACCTCCGGGTATTGTGCCACACGGTGGAAGTGGCGCATATTGCTAGCCAACTCCTCCTGAGATCTGGGGAAGTATATATACTCATGGGCATGTCGTAACATGGCATCCAGAAACTGGTGTAGTACCCTGGATGCTGATGCCTGTGAGATGCCCATTATATCCCCGGTTGGCCTTTGAAAGGTACCTGTAGCCAGTATTCACAAGCTTACACATACCTTTGTGTCCACTGGGATGGGCTCGCCTCTGTTGTTTCTTGTTCTCAGGCGTGGCCGGCACAGCTCCGCTATTTGCTGTAACGTGTCCCTGTCCACCCTGTAACACTCTACTATCTCCAGGTCTTGTAGCCCCTGGTAGGTTACCCTTGGTCTGAACACTCTCCTTCTCCTCTGAGGCCTACGGTAGTTGTCGGCACCCTCCTCCGCAACTCCGTCTGTCTCTGACACATGCTGATGTATCATGGCCACGGCGGCACCCAACATATACATTTTAAAAGTTCCCCGTGTGTTTACACATAGAGTGCGGCATTTGGGAATACACGGCTGTGTGTTGTGTGCATTCACACGTTATACTGTTGTGCTGTACACCCGGTGATGTCATAGGGTGTGTCTGTGCGGCCATATCTGTGGATTATCTTCAGTGTTTTACCGTTGGCACTGCAACGCTGTTGCCTTTGGTGTTGCATTACACTTGCCTGCATTGGTTTAGCTTTAGACCTTACCTTACTGATTCTGCACATTGCGCATACTATTTCCTGGATTGCATCCTGCAGAGCCCTGTCATGTGTCGTTTCTGGGACATGGCATATCATGCATTTTGTCTGCCGCCGCCGTTATGCTACCTCTCTACTTGACTGTGCTGTATCGTTTCTTCACTCTTTGCATTCTGCTACCTCCCCTACTTTCTTTGCATTCATATGCCTCCCCTGTCCCGTTTTGCGGGTTTCTGCATGCAGAGTTGTCAGCTGCCGCCAATTGGCCTTCGTGGGTTGATTGGTGTTGATTGCTCATTACGACTCCAATTACACTGCTTCCGCATTTCCTCATATTCTCCGCATCACCTTCCTGTATCCATTGTTGTTGACGGGGCGGGCGTCACATGACTGGGTTAGGGGAATGTAGTCATCCTCGTGCACATGCATCTCTGCGCGCATTGTGTGCTCTCAGCTCACCTATTTCCCCACACGCCGGTCCTGCTGCTGTGATGTGCATTGTACAGCCCATGTTTGCTGAGCTCCAATGTGCTTCCTCCTACAGTGACACACCCCTCTGCGGTTGACATGTATTCCCTCTGGGCCACTCCTCGGTGTATTACCGCTGCGCTGTTTGGTGCAGCCTTACGCCGGCGGGGGTTTTGCGATTCAGTATTATCTGCCTCATTTGCATGGCATTGACTACTAATTCATAGTTACAGCGCCAAACACTGCCGCCACTCCTTGGCAACCCTTGCGCCGTGGTTGTGGCTTTCCATGCATACTATGGTGTATTGTGGCTGTGAAGCTGATGTGTATTATACTGCTCTTTTATGACATTGTCATATTATTTCATTGTTTAGCACCTTCCGTGGACATGTCCTGGGGTTCTGCTGTGGTTTCTGCGGACATACCATTTATGTCATTTTTTACATTTTGTGCATGTTTTCTTTTGACATTCTCGGTGTCTTTCGCCATTGGCATGTTGCAACAGTATGATACCTGACGTTGACAGCCTTCCGTTACTCCTATGTCATGTTTGGGTATATGTAAACCATTTTTTTTTGGTTTACATTGCCGTGCCCTTATGCTACACCTGCGCTACTTCGTGGCTCGCTATATGCCTTCATTTGCATGGTGCAACACCGCACATGGGGTGTTTAACATACCTACGCCGGAGGCGGCGCAACTCAGGCGCACGCCGGTAGTGCACGTGGAATTGGATTGTACCTGAATCGCTCGACGGCCATATCTGGCGTTGTAGCACCTACGCTATGCGTGCGCCTGGTGCAAGGTTCATGAATCCCGGGGACAGTAATTCATTATTGCACTATAGTAGTTGTCACCCTTTGCATCAATGTAGGGGTATTGTAAAGGGGCAAATGGTAAGGTTGTCCAGAATTATAAATGACAATAAAATCTTGGAAGAAGAATTATATACTTTGATTGGGATGTTTTTGGAAAGAGGTTATCCCCTGAAATTATTGACTAAAATGTGCAATGAAGTTTTAAATAAAAGAAACACTTAATTTTTTCCTATTTTAGGGGCAAAGAATACTAATATTGCGACAATATCTGAACAACAAGATTTAGTTAATTCTAGAGCTTTAGTATTAACTTACAACAGTCGAATAAAAGAAATAGAGAAAGTTATTCATATAGCATGGAATTTTTGTTTCAGTGGTGAATTAAAAAATCTTTTTGGGACTTTCACTAGAATAGTTTATTCAAATGGAAGGAATATAAAAGAATTTTTGGAACAGCACAATATCAAAAACATTGTCTCTAAAATGAGTAGATGTGGTACTTGTAGGATGTGTAGGTATATCAATGATGGCCCTTATGTTAGTATACAAGGGTATAACAGAACTATTTCCTGTCCAGGAAAAGTTAATTGTAATACTACAAAGGTGGTGTATTTGGCAACATGTACCAACTGTAGTTCCTACTATGTGTTAAAACTATTAGGAGACTAAAAGACAGGATAGGGGAACATCTTAGGGCTATCAAGGGTCATGACGTACACAACACTCTATATATACACAGTACGAAGTGTACTAACTTCAGGAGATTTGTATTTTTTTGTTATAGATAGGGTGTTGTTCAGTGAAAGAGGAGGAGATGAGAAACTAAAGGTGGAACTTTTGGAATACAAATGGCAGATTTTGTTAAAAGCTTTTATGTCACCTGGTTTAAACGAACACATCTCCTTAAAACCAATACTGAAACAAAGGGCAAACGTTATATAGATGGGTAAAAAATGTATACTTTTGCATACAATTTTTAAAACGTTGTTATATGTTATGCATATATGTACATATTTTTCATTAGTAAGAATTTTGTATAAATATATATGTTTCACAAATATTGTTTGTATAAATGCACGAGCTGTATGTAATAGTTTGACATATGCTTCTTTAAGAACAAGGTAATTATGGTGTTGGCCAATTGGAGCATTGTTTTAATATTATGTATAAAAGTAAGGGAACAATTTGATTCCATTCACTCTGATGATGCCATGTGTTGATGGTGAAAGCACTTAGTGTGTGGATTAAAACGTTTCGGAATACTTGGTTGGTCATTGTGTTTTTATTTTATAAGTGTAATATCCATTGGGTATTTTTTACGTTATTTGGTGTATTATTTCAATTTAAGAGGATTCCTGAAACCGTACAAGTGTTTTTTATAAAGTAACAGTTTTATATTAAAAGTTACACAGCTTTCTGTTTAAAATGGAAGCAGCTGTGGTTGAATTGACCGCTTCCATTAAGCAGTTGACGGCATTGCTGACTAGGTCTAACATTTTACATAATCCGCAAGTGACGTTAACTGATTCGCAAGTCAAAGTGTTTACCCTGCATTCACTGCCAGCCCTCGAGGTGGTGAACAACTCAGTTGGAGATGGCAAACGAAATTTTAATGAAGTCGGAGGTGGTCGACCAAAAGGAAGGGATATACGACAATGGCTAAACCTACCAGAAGTGGACTTCTCGACCCCGAATGAGAAGGGAAGAATTACCTTGTCCTTGAAGAAGCAAATTGAACGGTTCAAGGGAGTGTGTCGAAAATACAGAGGCCTACAACTCGACAATGCATTTCTTAACAAATCTATGGCACTTAAACAGGTGCTGAAGGGATTCAGGTTATGGAAATTACTGAATAGGATTGATGTTGGTTCACAGGTGTACAAAGAGTGGACTTGTTCGACAAATCTGGTTTACAAATGATGGACATCATTGTTAAAAACAAGCAAAGTAAGTTGTTGGCACTTGAAAAAGAAGTTGTATCTTTAAACGAAAATATTGTGAATGATTTATTATTTTCACAGTATATCAAGAACTATCAGTCTGTATTGTCTAACTTGGAACAATATGTTGATAAAATTGTTAAAATCAAGGTTAGGAAATTATCGAGGGACATGCATGACTATAAAAGTAATGTGGCCTATGCCCCAGGTAACAACAGAAATCAGAGGGGAGATAGGGTTAACAATAAGGAGGTACATAATGGACATTATAAAACAACAATGAACAATGATGTAGGCCAGAATGATTTTTTAGACCAGTCTCCATAATTAAGCAGGTCGGAACGTTTACAAAACAGGAGGGATGGTGTGGAACGGAACCATTACCATGCTGGGCGGCAACATGAATAATTATCACAAATGACGAACAAATATCCAATGAGGAGACAGTGGACCAACAACAACTACAACAGGAAGAAACACTAGATGAAGAATTGAATTTGAATTTGAGTTCATCTATATTTAGTAACAACATTGTGTCAAATAATAATGATGAAAGTTTGTTGGACAGTTCTAAAGACTCTATGTACACAAGTGAATGCTTTACCTTTGGTTAAAATTTATAAAAAATCAGGGTTTAATGTATATAATCACAGTGCCATTGATATAAATGAATACCATCATGATGTTTTAAGTAAGGGTTTTTCCTTTATACCTGAACACAAACTTAATATTGTGAGAACATATTCTAACATTAGATTGTATGCTAGACAGTTAAATTTGGCGATATTTTTCAATGATACCACTGAGACAACATTCCAGTAAATTATATGGCAACTAGTGATTGTAACAGAAAGAGTACCTTCATTCCACCTTATAATAATGAAGTAGTGATTTTTGAGAAAATGTGTATTGGTGGGTTGATTAACAATTTTAAAACAAATCAAAATGTGCAGTATGATGACAATCTAAATATAAGTGAGAGAGAAGCTTTAATGCAATTGGCAACCGATAGAGAGCTAAGAGTTATGAAACCAGATAAAGGTGGGGAGCTGTCATTATGTCAATTTTGATTATATAGGCAAAATAATGGACATTTTGGATGATACCACCACTTATCTTAGAGTTTCATTAAATGAGGTAAATATTACTTACCACATAATTGATTTGTTTTTACTAGATGCATTATACCAGGGAGCAATTAATGGAGATGATTATAACTATTTGAAAGTTGACTACCCAATTCCTCCAGTTGTGTTTGGAATTCCAAAGACACATAAGATTTATATAATCCACCGTTTAGAGCCATAGTTTCATCAAAGGGTTCTAAAACGGAACCATTGGCTGCTTATGTGGATAGGAAAACACAGCAGGTTGTAAAAAGGGCTCAACATATATTAAAAGACTCCTGGCATTGTTTGCAAAGGTTAAATATCTTTCAAAGTATGGACATGGAATGGTCCTTTTTAACTGTAGATGTCATAAATCTGTTCACAGTAATACCCCACGAGAAAGGTATAGATTATTTTACTGAAAGTTTGGTTAGAAGCAAATGTTTAAGTAATGACAATGTGAACTTTGTAGTTTATTGTATGGAAATAGTACTTAAGAATAATTATTTGACATTTGAGGGAGAGATTTTCCACCAGATTTCAGGTGTGGCAATGGGGGCAAAGTGTGCCCCCAGTTTTGCAAACTTAGTTTTACTTCATTGGGAGGAACAATTTGTCTTGAATTCTACATATAAAGACAAAATATTACTATACAATCGGTTTCTAGATGATGTCCTGATTTTGTGGAAAGGGAATGAACAAGAAGCACAAAATTTTGTAGAGTATTTGAACACAACAACTATGTTCTTTAAATTTACTAGTAAATGGAGTGACAAGCAAATAGATTTTTTGGATATAACTCTTGTAAAAGGTGTAGAGGGTATAACAAGTAAAATATATGGGAAAGAAACACACAGTAATTCATTATTGCACTATAGTAGTTGTCACCCTTTGCATCAACATAGGGGTATTGTAAAGGGGCAAATGGTAAGGTTGTCCAGAATTATAAATGACAATAAAATCTTGGAAGAAGAATTATATACTTTGATTGGGATGTTTTTGGAAAGAGGTTATCCCCTGAAATTGTTGACTAAAACACGCAATGAAGTTTTAAATAAAAGAAACACTTCATTTTTTCCTATTTTCGGGGCAAAGAATACTATCGCAACATGATCTAAACAACAAGATTTAGTTAATTCTAGAGCTTTAGTATTAACTTACAACAGTTGAGTAAAAGAAATAGAGGAAGTTATTCGTATAGCATGGAATTTTTGTTTCAGTGGTGAATTAAAAAATCTTTTTGGGACTTTCCCTAGAAAAGTTTATTCAAGGGGAAGGAATATAAAAGAATTTTTGGAACAGCACAATATCAAAAACATTGTCTCTAAAATGAGTAGATGTGGTACTTGTAGGATGTGTAGGTATATCAATGATGGCCCTTATGTTAGTATACAAGGGTATAACAGAACTATTTCCTGTCCAGGAAGAGTTAATTGTAATACTGCAAAGGTGGTGTATTTGGCAACATGTACCAACTGTACTGCCTACTACCTAGGTAAGACTATTAGGAGACTAAAAGAAAGGATAGGGGAACATCTTAGGGCTATCAAGGGTCATAACATACACAACGCCCTATATGTACACAGTACAAAATGTACTGACTTCAGGAGATTTGTATTTTTTGTTATAGGTAGGGTGTTGTTCAGTGAAAGAGGAGGAGATGAGAAACTAAAGGTGGAACTTTTGGAATACAAATGGCAGATTTTGTTAAAAGCTTTTATGCCACCTAGTTTAAATGGACACCTCTCCTTAAAACCAATACTGAAACAAAAGGCAAACGTTATATAGATGGGTAAAAAATTTATACTTTTGCATACAATTTTAAAACATTGTTCTATGTTATGTATATATATATATATATATATATATATATATATATATATATATATATGTATATATATATATATATACATATTTTTCATTAGTAGGAATTTTGTATAAATATATATGTTTCACAAATATTGTTTGTATAAATGCATGAGCTGTATGTAATAGTTTGCCATATGCTTCTTTAAGAACAAGGTAATTATGGTGTTGGCCAATTGGAGCATTGTTTTAATATTATGCATAAAAGTAAGGGAACAATTTGTTTCCATTCACTCTGATGATGCTATGTGTTGATGGTGAGAGTGCTTAGTGTGTGGATTAAAACGTTTCAGAATACTTGGTTGGTCGTTGTGTTTTTATTTTATAAGTGTAATATCCATTGGGTATTTTTTATGTTATTTGGAGTATGAAGTTGTTTTGTTCAGGTTTGCCAGTACACCGGCCATGTTATGGCCATGGTATTTACCATGCACACATGTAACACACCTACCCATAATGCATGCTGCACCTGTTCACTTACTGTTGCTTGTAACTGCATTGCATCACAGTGGTCACTATGGTGGTATATCTGAAGGGTATTTAAGAGTCCTGCAGTATATCTAACAACCTGTCAGTGCAAGATGTGTGGACAGAAATGAACATAATGGTGGGATAAATGGCCTACAGTAGGGACATGTCTGAAACATTACCCTTATACAATGGCTACAACAGTGTATACACCACTATTACAATGGCAACTGTTCCTGATCTAAACAACGACAAATCACAATGCCATATTCGACACCTTTTATTCCTTAACAAACACTGGAAGCATATGTGTGCACACACTATAAATAACATATTGTGGAAGCAGCTTTTGAGGTACTGACAGCATTCACTCTTCTTGAGTACACACCTTCCATCAAGTACAGGGCCTCAATGTCACACCAAGTAATGATCTGCTGTCCAAGAAGTACATCCATGACATTTGCCCACTCACCTGCAACAGAGGCTGCCGTGGCTTGCACACATCTTATAAACCATGGAATGGATTCCATATCTGAAAGGTAGCAGTCAGGAGTGGGAAAAGTAGCCTTACCTCACCATTGCATATACCATGGCAAATGGTGCAGACAGTCATGTATGTGTGTATGAAGTATGGAACAACATTAATGTAGAAAATAAACAGATGCCCATCCAAGACAGATGACAATACATGTTGCAAACTGGTCACAGAGGCTGCCCAGAAACATGCAGCAACACTGAGGGACTTGCAGGAATGTCTAGCAAGTACTGCCTGTGCAGTACCTGTGTCGACAATCACCTGGAATCTGCATAAGTATGGCCTATGGGTTAGGGTAATCAGATGGAAGAATTGTTCCACAGGAAACATCATCCAAGGCTCTCTACGGGTAGCATATGCATAACATCAAGTCTCCCAAAGGCATGTGTTGCAGTGTGTAATAGTGTACTAAGACCAAGGCTGTAATCTACAGACAGTATTAATAAAGATACATGTGGTGCACAAGCAACACCTCATTCCACCTCAGGCCCACTATCCCCATTTTTACCTTGCTGGTACCAGTGTATACCATTAGGTTTGCTGATCATTAGCAGGAACTAGGCCGGTAGACATGGCATTCAGAATTTGGAACACTGCAAAATAACACATATTTGTGGCCCGTAGTTGTCAATCATCTGCAATAAGGCTGAGGATGGGGAGGGGTGTCATCCTGAAACACAACAGTGAACTGAAGCATACATTCAAAGCTCATTGAGAATGGCTGTATCTGAACACAGTCAAGGTCATGAATTGTACCAGACATATCCCTGACTCCACGGCAATAGTGAAGGCACTGTGTGACCTCCAAGGGCTGTGCACATAAGCTGACCTTGCAATCCGGCAGAGTTGGGGGACATTTGTAGAGTGGAGTGACCAAATAATGGCAACTGAAGATGGGCCATGCTAGTATGCCCCTTTTACGAATAGTAACTGATGTAGTTAACTTAACAGGTGCTGCAACAAACCATTTTGTTAAGGATGTACACATTTATGCAACCCACATATTGTATGCATCTCATTCAGCATCTGCATGACTAACACATTTGTTTGATACTGCATTGGACTGCACAGGTCATATGTCGCATAGGTGTGTGTAATGTTAACATATGCAGTATTGTGGTCCCATTGCTTATCATGGAAGAGGCTGGCATGTCAACAAGGGTGTGTACACTCCTCATATCCACATTAAGCTTTGAAGGTTTTCACTGTAATCGGATTTTATTGCTCATACATGGACTGCTGATGATGAGATCTGCAAATCAGAGGTCAGGCATTAACTATTGACATCAGTCCTCATATCATCCCAAATATGTGTCAGACAAACACATAAGGCATGTGAGCAACAGAGCAAACATAACTGCCACATATATACACATTCTGAAATGGTGTGTACACTCATGAGGTATGGTGCACAGTACATGTCAGGGTGCTGTACAGGTGCACAGCAATACTGTGTACATGGGTGCAGTGTGTGCCAGGGGAAGGGGCATCACCTACTAACACAACTCATGCATCACAGAGATGTATAATGTTGGTAACAAGGATTGAGTATAGCTGTAGTGCATGCTGAGTGCCATATGTCATGCATGTTGACTGTTGGTTAATGAAAGGTCTGTGTAATATCTTTGTGCCACCTCACCTCTAAGCATGTGTGTGTGTGTGTGTGTGTGTGTGTGTGTGTGTGTGTGTGTGTGTGTGTGTGTGTGTGTGTGTGTGTGTGTAGAGGTTAACAATAATGTACAGGTCTTAATTTCCATTTTTGTTTTCCCCTCACAGGTGGAGAGGTGGGTCAGGGTCCCCCCCTCAGACAAACTGATGTTAGTGTCCATACAGACTCTGACAATAATGATAAGTATGGTCAGGCACAGGTAGGGTTGTCAGGGGCTGAAGCTGTGCCATCGGTTGACATCCAATTTTTATCGACCCCATCCCCACACCCAGTCACAATGCCCATACATACCCCATGACCAGTGGCCATAAATGAGGGACAGTTGGTGGGTGATGGCATGGGACAGGACAGTGTGCGGACTATGGCAGGTGTGTCTGTACACAGCAGCCATAGCCAGATGACCAGCGAGGTACCACACAGGCAGATGTACAGGGGTGCTCATAGGAGGGCTGCTGGCCATCATACCCCTGGCAGAAGTGCCACAGCAGGTGTCACCAGATGAATGTTTTGGGCCATCATGGAGGCACAGGCACATATGGTACATTACACCAGACAGAACCCGAGGCTCCAGAGGGCTAATCATTCTGCTGTACTTGACAATTTCTGTGATCTTGTAGGTGCCCACCATTATTTTGCAGAGGTCCTGGATAGACATTTGGGTGAGATGGTGGGAATCCCCGACCGTGGGCATCAGTGACATGGACGTAGGTCAGCAACACCAACAGGTGGAGATGTATGTGGACATGCAACAAGTCACAGCCGCTTCCGTAGTGGCAGTACCAGTGCCAGCACTGCAGTGGAGGTGCTGTCCACACCACAATGCAGCATGCCACGTGCACATGGTCCCGGCCAAGTCCCAACAGGGACACGGATCCAGCTGACAATTGTCATCATCAGGGGAGAGTAACATATCTGGGCTTCTACCTGGTAGTTCCCATAGAACCCCTGGGAGGCACAGTTCCCATGTCCATGACCGGTCATGGTGAACTGTACACCCTGCCATGTACGGTCTGCAGCTGTCCAACAAACTCCTTTATAAGGAAACCACATGGCAGCACTGTGTGCATACATACACACACACACACATCACCAACAGAGCTAGGGCACCTCCATACCTACACACACCACATCTGCACAGCCCAATTGATAAAGAACTCCCTAACACACACACACACACACACACACACACACACACACACACACACACACACACACACACACACACATATATGATCTCAACATAACACTCCAGTCTAGGTCTCTGCCAAACCCACAACACACCCTGTGTATATGATGATACCTGCACCACATCCCTGTCATCCATACCTTCGATGCAGAGATATGCTAATATGGTTCTGATACACAGGGTAAATATACTAAGGTTTAGCAATGTAATGCTGTTTAACATGTTTTCAGCTGGAATGTTTAATGCTTACATGTAAAGGTGTGTAGCTGTCCAGCCATGATGCATTATAGCTGTTATTAACACTGACTCTGGTCTCCATAATGTATTCAGTTTGTGTTGTAGGTGTCTATGTGTCAGCAGGATGTTGGTCTGCTGTCCTTTCCTACGAGGGGTATGGCATTGTGGTGACACATTGACTTTGTCATATCCTGGGTACAGCAGAACACAAGTAACAGGTCTGTATAACAGTTACTGCATGTGCCACATAGCTGGTAGGTATGAGGGGTGTAATCAGGTGAGTGCATGGTGGCTGATGTCAGCAGCTTTTCTACATTGGACAATGGTAATTGTACTGGATGGCACACGCCAAATGTTTGTGAATAAAACACACACACACACACACATACACACACACACACACACACACACACACACACACACACAGACACACGCACAGGTTTTGGTGTTGATGCAATGCACAGAGAATACTGTACACATGGATGTACTTAATTTTGCAGTGAACTCATTTTGGCCTATGTAATTCCACCAAGACCAAATAGCCAAAACATCACTTCAGTAAATAATCAGTCTGCCAATTTAATGTAATTGACAATGGTACTGGCAGCGTATATGTCCTCTTCCCCAATGTTGTGCAATCATGGAGTTGGTAAACATAGGTGTGTCAGTGTGGGAGGCACAGCCTCCCATTTTGGAGGGTATGGGGTGGCTTAGAACCACACATAGTGTGATTAACAACTACTTAACCTGTTAACATAAACTGTACAGTATAACAGCAGACTAAGCGGGGGACACACAACAATAACCCCAATGTGGGTGGCTGTACCCACAACAACCACACCCAACTATATATAACAAGTCCAGTATCACTGTACAGCAGCTGTACAGTGGGGAAGAGGGCATTTACACATCTACTACTAGTTTTGATGGAATGAATTTTCACAAGATGATTCCTTTGAAATATTACCTTTTGCCAGTTAGTTCTCAGACAAATGATCTCCTGGGCCATGTATTTTCTGCAAACTGAAGTAGATCCCTTCACATACACACACACTTACTTGGCAACACTGAGAGTAGAACACCTACATAAGTACTTATTTAAACTAATGTGTTTGGCCTTAATTGCACACACCACAAGGTTTTAGGATAAGGTGTGTCCCAAGTGTCTTGTTAAATCAAGAACATCACCAGGCCTTGTACAGTATGGTAATGCGGGATGTACTGGGTGTTAATGAACAATACATTGTATGACATACTGTCATATACACATTGACAAACACATAGTCATAGACACATCTGACAGACCTGGGTTTAGCAGTGCTAACTACCTTGTCAGTGAATGCATTCTGTTGCAGAGAATTTGCACACAGCACATGCATCATTGGGCTGGATAGTGTAATCAGTTATCAGTATGGTTGATGGTGACAGTGGTCCTCATACAGTGGACCTTGGCACATGTACTGGCGGTACCATGGTATAAAGACAGCATGCCCAGCACCCACACCCCACATTGGATATTGTACTCAGTGAAGCCCATGATGATGCTCTGAAATACCCACAATCACACATTGACTAGGATTGCAATACAACCCCTTCTCTATCTAATCAGTGCTACTACAGGGATATGCATTTAATGCACATGCTACAGGGATAGTAGGGTGAGGGTTTGTCATGGCTATCCTAATGTCAGCAACATCACTATCCCTTATAATGTATGGCAAGATTTATTGTATTTGGAGAATGTGGCCTCAGAATGCTGTCTCATACAAATATATACACTCAGATGCATACACACTTTCCAGGACTCAGAAGGTAACCCACACCAATCTACCCATTTCTAGAACAGTGTTATGCTGGTACTGCAAGCTCCAGGTAGCCCTTAGGTTGAAGAATGTAACAAGGTACAGATAACATCAATTACAGCAGCAGACATTTCTAAGTGGCAATGGGGGGGTGTAGTGGGTTAAAAGGCCCATAGATATTGTCAGCTACAAGTTTACAAACACACACACACACTGTTATTCTCAGTAATGCACACTGACACGTTTGTCAGTACTGATGTCCATAGGTGCAGGTGTTCCTAGGTGTGTACCAGGCCAATGTCCATGGAGAGATGAGACAAGTAGGGTATGTGGGTACACTGGTATCATCCCACCTGACATTTGTCAGCAGGCCATCTATCAACCGATGCCACCTGAGTGATCACCAGGGTGACAGTTAAATTCAACATCCAGTCATCTGGTTTTCTCTTGCAGAGGACCAGTGAGGTGCTGCAGTTGACATGTATGCAACATATATTACATAACATGGCTAGTGTCTGGGTTAGAGACCTGTACCCAAGCATGTTCTGTTGACTGTGACAGTCAGGTTGAGGTATCCATGGCAAGTGGTGCATACAGGATGGGGTTTACTAGTTGTTGCATTCATAACACAGGTGGGAAGACATATCAGTGTCAGTCAATCATAGATTGCCTTAAGCAGCCAAGATGGATACCTGACATCTGCACATCTATACAGAGGACAGACAGAAATAAGCTAGTCAACAGGTTATGCATCAGGATGAATGTTTTGACAGATAGACATCTGACACTGTTAGATATGCCATTATTAAAGACAGTAGCCCTCAATGACATGTTTTAAACACATAGTAGTCTACAGTTAATATCCACATATCAGATCAATATCCAGTAGCAGATGCTTAATAACACATAGCTCACACACCAAGAACATGATAGTACTCAAAGTCCAGCTTTGCATGCAGGGGTTTATGGTTCCAATACTACAATCTGCAATCTACTCTTACTTGGAAAAGCACTGCTAAAAGTAGTAATGTAATGATACAATACATGCAAGTGTGACTGCATATAACCTGGGATACTACCCATGTATGAAACACATACAAAGAGAAAAGATTGTTGTACTAGCCATGTATAGTCAGGTGTCCCATACAGTATACTTACACCGTTGCTACTGTAAAGACAGCACATAGAAGCATGTTATGTACATGGAATTAAATACACTTAATAAAGGTGTCATTACCCTGGTATTTTATCAGACTGGAATGTGATTACTAGTTACCAGGGCTGAGCTACGCTTAGTAGGTGTAAGCATTGCTAAACTGTAAATGCTAAGCACATGTGCGCACTGGTAAGAGAAGCCTACACCGTGTAAGCACTTATTCATTTAACCATATGTTAGCACTGCTTAATATCATGCAAACCAACTCAAACCCCCTTAAAGCTGCTCAAAATTGCCTTAACTACTCTGTATCCAACAGTACTTGTTATGCCTATCAACAAAATTAACAGCTCTTGAACCCAGGACCCTGTACACTATAGTCACAGCACTTAACCACTACGCCATCAGAGATGAAAAAATGTCTGTTGTTTTTTCAACTATATCATTTAGTACACATACTGAATAGTAGTGAACAACTGCTTTGACTACTACAATTGTTTAGTATTTGTAAGTGAAAACAGTGCTGAATCAGTCATGTTTTTATATCTAAATATACACATATCAGATAAATATGGTGGGATACATCTGGGAAGGTATATACAACACTCATGTTTACACATAACAAGGATATGGATATCAATATAAATATATATATGTATATATATATATATATATATATATATATATATATATATATATATATATATATATATTTATGGGTCCTATCAGATCGCCAAAAGCTCATTTCACCAAGACCAAATCGCTGAAAACTCATTTCGCCGAAAACTCATTTCACCGAAAATAGTACAGGCAGTATATATGCCCTTTTCCCCACTGTAGTCCAACCCTGGAGTTAGTATAATATAAATAGGGGGTGGGGGCACAGCCCCCCACATTGGGGTGTGCGGGGGATGTAGCTCCCCCCACGTAATGTTGTTAAAAACTACTAACTTGCCTAGTTAATAGGAAATGGACAGTATAAAACTAAGCTAGGTGGGGGCTATGTCCCCCACACACCCCATTGTGGGGGCTGCACCTCCCACACCCCCCTACTTATATATTCTAACTTCAGGGTCGCACTACAGTGGGGAAAAGGGCATATACACTGTCTGTACTATTTTCGGTGAAATGAGTTTTCGGCGAAATGAGTTTTCTCCGATTTGGTTTTGGTGAAATGAGTTTCAGTGAAATGAGCTTTCAGCCAACTGATATGAACCCATATATATATATATATATATATATATATATATATATATATATATATATATATATATATATATATATATATATATATATATATATATATATATATATATATATACAGATAGATATATATTTATGTATATTTATATATATATATATATATATATATATATATGTGTGTGTGTGTGTGTGTGTGTAAATATATATAATATATGCCCATAAATATATATATATATATATACACACACACACACACATATATATATATATATATATATATATATATATATATATATATATATATATATATATATATATATATATATATATACATATATATATGTATATATATATATATATAGATATAGATATATGTATATATAACATATGCCCATAAGTAAAAACCTCTTAGTGCAAGGGAATTTAATATAGGTATAAATGTAGAATATTGCTACAGTAAAAGTGGTTGTGTCAACAGACATCTTGTGCAGGAAGTCATGTCTGATACTGACATGTACGCCATCAGTTACTGAAAGACATCATAAGATCATCATAGTGAAGTACCACACAAATCACAATAATGATCCTGTGGAATATAGCAGAAATATGACCAATAAACATGGACTGTCTGACACAATCTGGTCAGTCCAGAGGTATACACAGAACTCCTTAGTGCAAGACGTGTGGACCAAGCCTGACAAACCGGATGTTTACAGCCATGAAAATGGGGATATCATACAAATACTGGAATAGATAAACTCACACAGTTGATGCATTCACACCCTCCTGACTGTCGTAGCACATATTAACTGGAGGAGCAGAGGTTCCCAAGCCCACATACTTCCCAATAGTTAGTGACATACATCTTCACAGCATCCCACTGCTTTTTCAGAAATACACAACATATATGGTGACCAGTCAACAGTACATCTGACAGATATCTGGACATAACATCATAATAGGTAAATACACTGAGCTGCTAGGCATGTCACAAAGCACTGTGTAAATTACAGTCAGACTGCCACAACACTGACCCAAGTTTCCTATGTGGGAATACACATGTACTTGCAAATATAGCAGGCACTACAGTCATGTAACAGCATGGAGTAACAGACACTAGTGTGAAAGTGCATACCCGCAACCAGTGGCAACACAGTCACATTATGGTAAGCCTAATTAATAGTACAGTATATGGACTGTGTGAACAAAACCATCCTCATATTTACCACTCACTCACTAACCCTACATATACTGGCCCAATAGACAGTGTAGACTGATGCCTGACTGTGGTATGTGACATGTCTCAGTCTGACCCTATAAACATATACGCTGATAGGGTACCAGAAACTGAAGCAGCATGCAATGTCAGATAGAACAGGACCAAGAACACTGACATCTACAATAGTCTGTGCACAGGCCAAGTAACATATTCACAATACACTGCTACACAATACTGACACTCTGTCAGCAATCATCATAAGTACACAGACCTCACTACTGTACAGAGTACAATGGAATGTCCAGGTTTTATCCTCAAATATAAGGCCTAGTATACATGACATGTCTAGCAGTCTGATATATCAGTGGCTTGTTATCAGGAATAATGTCAGTAAATAATGATATACTGTACATATGCACCTCTTACTGCATGACATATGGACAAAGGGTGACAGACTTGAGGGGCAGAGGCACAAACACAGGGCCAATATTGACATATTGCTGTGATAAACTGAGAAAATTCCTGTGTAACAGGGTTTGTTGTGACATATCTCTTCTGAGGGATATGAAGTCAGTAACTCACATGGATGTCACCATATACTGACTGCAATCATTAGAGTATGCTACTGTATTTCTAAAGATAGGAAATGTGTGTGTAACAGACCACACCTAAGCCTCCAAACTCTGGCCAGTCTGCAGATATCCCTACAGGTGAGAGTTTCCTCAACCACATAACACTGTCATGCCAGACTTTAAATCATGTAGAACAGCCATATCCACACAAACCCCGTTAAACCAACATTACTTCAAATGTAGAACAGCAATACTTACATTCTGTCTCCATGTCTGGAACATCCCCCTCCTGTTTGTTGGCCTGTCTCCACAGTGTTATATTGTAAGAGGTATTTCTATCTACCCTCTGTGATGCTGTTTGTCAGACACCCACATGAAGTACTGCACACAGTGAAGGAAAAGTGCCAACACCCACATGAAGTGCTTAGTTATAGGAGTGTGTTTCCATGCAATTGGCTATAGGAATGATACCACAGCTGTTCCACGTGCAATTAGCAAATGAGAGACTGCAATTCATGCACAGGCCATCAGCTGATCATGAGCATTACTTACAAAACTCAAACTGCTGCCTATGAAAAACAAATGTACTTTTCCACATCCACCAGAGAGGGGGAGAGAGAGAGAGAGACAGAGACAGAGACAAAGTAAGAAAGGAAGGGAGTAAGAGAGTAAGAGCCAAGCATGTTTGTGTATGATCCGTGGGTGGAGAGTAGTATCTGGGTATTATGATTGCCTATATTGTTTACTAATCCATACTGTCACATAGTAATTGCACATGGCTGTACACCTTTATGGCTGAGGATTGTCGACAACAACATCTACAGTGTTTGAAAACTGTTGGTCTTGTAATGCTGACATTGGGACATATAGGTCCTCAATATAATGATGTAGCAAAATCCACACTGCAATGGATCCTGTCATTACACAATCACCCCAACACCCACACAAGATACTGATGACGCACACACAAACTTAGTACTGAGTTTCAAACCCCTACCTGGGTATATATTGCTATTACAGTGTTACACAGTTATTGCACGTGCTACAGAGCTTACATGTTGAACAGCTGTCCAAAGGTATCGTTGAAGGTGTGTAGAGTTTGTGGGAAAAACATTTCACCTGCCAGCTATGCTGGCTGTCATTGATTGCCTTCCTACTGCTGTTTTCCCTTCCCATTGCCTTCCCATTTAAGCCCTGAGGCATGCCACTCATACCCAGTGCTCAGATGTGAACAGAGCTGCTATTTCCTGTGTTTTTTTAACCCAGTGTGTGCCGCGCACACCCATTTAGGCAATGTAAACACTGCTAGGCAGCCTCAGACACACCCCATTTCTTAGCTGTGCTTAGCTAAGGGCAAAGATGGGTCACAGAGCTCCAGTAGGCTTACAGCATGCATGACACTCCCCTTATGAAACCATTTACCTCTTATACTTATACCATAGTGTTGCTGCACCTACATGGTTGGGTGCAAGCTAACACTGAGAGGAATTCTGTGATTCAGTATCAGTCCCCTCATTTGCATAAAACAGAATGCTAATTCATAGTTACCACACTCACACTGAGCATTCCCTCTTAGTAACCACTCTTCCCTGGTATTGTTGTCTTCATGCCATTGACTATCATGGCAAAATGCTGATTTGGGTTTATAAGCTTATTTCCAACTTTTTTTCATATTTTGCGCCAATCCTATTTGTGCACAGCTGCCCTATGCTTAAACAGCTGAAATTGGCCCAAAAAAATAAAAGTTATTTTTTATAATTTTGCAACTATTATTCCTACTACATTGAATACATGCTTTCTTTGGAGCTGTCATGCCTCCATTTTGTAATTTGCAGAAATGTGTTCAGTTAGTAGCCAAATACATTTCTGCAGGTTACCCTATACCTGCACAGACACCTGCCTGCTTCCTGGATCGCTAATCTCATTTGCATGATTTTCAACAAATTGGGTAATTAGCATATAGCAGTGGTGTTTGTGCAGGAATAGTGTAGGAGCACTTGTGCATGTCCCAGGAGCTTATTTCTGGATAACTTGTTAGCCATACTGCCTGCAGCAGCTCTTGCACTATTCCTGCACTCTGTGCAGATCTTGCTGAACCCTGGGGAAAGACTCCAGTATATCCTGTTAGCTAAGATTTCTGACACCTGAGATCCTCTTGGTTTAGGGGCTTATTTGGCTAGATCACACCAAAGGGTGCATTGCTCCATATAATGGGTCTGACTACAGCAGTATACAAGGGAACAGTAACTTCCTTGGTTCTAGAAGAGATGTTTTTGACAATTAGTTGAGAAATATAGAAAGATTTCTTAACTAAATTTAACACATAAGGAAAAAAAGGACAGGAAACCGTCAGTCCATGAGTCCAAGCTAGAGCTCCATTTGTGCCTGACAGAGAGTGCTTCTTAAACAATCTGAATTACAGAGCTACCTAAGTATATTTTTTGCACTTTATCTAACTGTTCAGTGTTTCTTACCAGTACTCCACTGGTTGTATTTATTTGCTTATCAGTTCTGCACTGTTTTTTATTTTTTTGCTTAACAGTACTGCGCTAGTCGACTGCACTGTTTTTAATGTATTTGTTTGACTAAATTATTTACTTTTCTGTGTCTCCATTTATATATCTGCTGATCTCTGGTTGAATTTTTGTTTTTCTCCCACCCAACTGCTGTTGTGTTCTTATAGTTTGTGGCTTTTGCTGTTGCCCACCCCTACTGTGAATTTGATAAGGACAATTCCCCAAGTCCCATCTAAATAGCTCATTCTTCCTAATACAGAGATCATTTGGGAAGGTCAAACCCCTTATTTCCTTAACCTTGAATTTTCTAATATTCCTCCTCTCTCCCTTTCCACTTTACTTAAAAAAAACTATTCAGCTTCTTTTACTGTATTTGTGTTTTCTCCTCCTGCTCCATTACTTCATCTTGCTTTTTCTGTTACTCTCTGCTGCTTGTTCTCTAAAGTGTTCAATTGCATCTTTTCTGTTGCATTTGTTACTGCTTGTTTATAGCATGTTTAAATTGCAAGTGCTATTCTAAGCCTCTTAGTTTTTGTTTAAGCGCTTGGGCTTTAGGCTTAACCCTTAGCTCTCCCTGGCCTTTCTCTTTCAGATTCTGACAAATATGGCTGGACAATTTCCTACAGTTTCTCCTGCCAGTTTGGTTGATATGGGCATCCTGAGACTGTGTAGCAATTGCCTTTTGTACACAGAGGACTGCCTTCTACCACCACATAGGAGCACAAATTGCTAGAGATGTAATTACATTAGTAATCTAGAGTCTATGCTCTGTCCCTCACAAGCTAGTATATCTGGCACTGAGAAGGGTGTCAACACAATCACTACACCTCAAACACCACCCACACTTGCACATCACATACCCACATATGTGAAGGTCCTCAACCAAAATCTACACAAAGAAAGGAGATCTCTGAGGCAAAAACCTCTGAGGCAAAAAAACACACGCAAACTCAACAGCCCTTCACACCACTTACCATTCATAGTTCACACACCTGTGTCTCACAACCACTAAGGCTTAACCATAAACCCAACATATTAGTCATAGGAGACTCCATTGTGACACACACAGATATGCCTCTCACCAGGCTGGATAAGGAGAAAGTCACAGTTAGTTGTCTGTCAGGGGCCAGAATACACCATATCACACACACTCAAGTCTCTACACAACAGGTACTGTTATGACTCTGTTGTAGTCCATGTTGGTGTGAATGACTTGAGAAATACCTCCTTGGACTATATGAAGAGTGACATGATTGAACTCACTGAATATGTGTCCCAGGCAGGTATACCCCTAGACTTAAGCAGCATTTTAATAGAAAATGATTGCCTTTAACAAATGGTTTAGTTTTTGGTGTCATTCCAGGGGGATCCAGTAACTGACAGCCTGGGAAGATATGATCGATGACTACAATTCTTTGCCAGAGATGGCCTGCATCTGTCTCACTTGGGCTTCAGGCTTCTGGCAAAGGCACTTGCCTCCCCCATACTGCCTTTTTTTAGAAAAAGTGATGAGGTTAAAACTACAAATATAAAAAGTTCAACAAAACGCAAATTAAAGATCATGTTGCTAAACACTAAGAGTCTAAACATGAAACTCGCACTCATTGCAAGAATTTTTAACCCTAGAAAATGCTGACATCTGCGCAGTCAAAGAAACCTGGTTCAAAGCACATACCTGGTTACTCATTCTATCATACATTCAGGCCCCAAACTGTGGGTAGTAAAGCCAAAGGAGGTGGAGTTTCAATATATATTAAAGACACACACACCCCCAGATTGGTCAAAATAGTATGACGCACAGGAGACACTCCAGGTGCAGTTAACCATTGACAAGACCCCTATACAAATCATAGCTAGCTACCAGCCTCCAAATCTGACTCAAGAAGCCCAATCTGCCTATCTAGACCTCTTCGAATCTATCAAGATTCAACCCTTTACCCTTATCATAGATGGCTTTAACTACCAACACATAGACAGGAGGAACTACTTATGCCAGAACACAAATGCCCAGAGATTCCTCAATTTTGTCAGTGCAAATGCTTTGGAATAGCTAGTCGATACCCCCACAAGAGGTGATAATATCCTGGACTTGGTATTAACCAATATGAGTAACCACTGCAGCATCTTTGCAGTATCATCCTCCTTTGTAGATCTGACCATAAAGTGGTCACATTTGAAGTCACTATCTCCCCCAACCACCCTCTAGCTAGGGTCAAACATAAAAACTTCTCCAAAGCTGATTACAGCCTCCTGAGGGATGTTATAAACAGCTATTTCACATTACTATACGAACATTTACATAGATGCATGAAGTCAGGAATACCTGACAGAACTATATCATCCTCTGCAAAGAAGAATAAACCTGTTTGATGGACATCTGCAATAAATAAACTCTATAAGAAAAGAAAAATAATTGTTGTCCAGCATCAAGAAGGAGCAGGTACCCAACTGGAATAAATCTCTCCTTAGCCGAAACAAGCAAATAACAGCACGAGTGAAATCCTACAAAGCAAACTTTGAGTCCAGATTGGCCACATCTACTAGAGACAATCATAAGGCACTCTTCAACTCCAAAGGCAGACGACCTGTCTGGTGGACCCCAGCCATAAACAAACTATACAATAGAAGGAGGAAGCTACTACATGATAGAGCAAAATCCCAAAAAGGGAAGGCATCTCTGATCAGTATTAGCAAAAAACTAAGGGCACTCATAAAATCGTCAAAGGCCAGCTTCGAGAGAAAAATTGCACAGGACACTAAAGATAATCACAAGGCTTTCTTTAGTTATGTTAGGAACCTGGGTGGGAATTCACAGATATGCTCAAAATTAGTCCAAAATGACAAAAAATACACTGATCCCACAGACATTGCCAACATCCTAGCTGACAGGTTCAGCGCAAACTTCTCCCCCCCTCCCCACCAAAAGGGCAAATATCTATCCCAGCAGAGTGCTGCCCCCCCCGACATCTCAGATGCTCAGGTGGGAGCCGCCCTCTCCAAAGCAAAAAACACTGCATCAATGGGACCAGACGGTGTCCCAGGCTGCGTCCTACATGAACTCCAAGAAGAGCTAAACCCAAACATAAAACTACTGTTCAGTCTCAGCCTTACTACAGGATATGTACCCAAAGAGTGGCGTACAGCAACAGTGGTCCCTCTCCACAAAGGTGGTGCCTCAAGGGACCCTGGAAACTATTGCCCCATAAGCCTGACTAGCTTGGTCTGCAAAGCTATGGAAAGGATCATTATGGACCTCATAAATAAAGATATTGGGGACCTACAGACACTGGATCCTACCCAGTTTGGCTTTGTTAAGGGCAGATCCTGCCTCTTAAACCTGGTTGACTTCTTTGAAACAGTCACCAAGGTCATTGACGAAGGGAAGGTGGTCCACACAGCCTATCTGGACCTCGCAAAAGCCTTCGATACAATACCCCACTCGGGCATTATAGATAAGCTCACCAGCTTAAATATAAACCCCTCTGTCACTAGATGGGTTGCAAACTGGCTCAAGGACAGAACCCACATGGTTAGAATTGCTGGAGCCATGTCAGACTCCAAACCAGTTACAAGTGGCATCCCACAAGGCTCAGTCCTGGGACCTCTCTTGTTTGGTATATATTTCTCGGAGGTACAGGCCAACACGGAAGGACTGTGGCTGACCAAGTTCGCAGATGACTGCAAACTGGGTGCCATAATCGACTCTCCAGCCGACACAAGCATCCTCCAAAAGGGCCTCATAGAAACAGACAACTGGTGCCAGAGCCATGGCCTCAAGCTAAATGCCAAAAAGTGTATAGTCATCCCCTTTGGCAAAAATAAAGTGCCCACAAATTACCACATAGATGGTAATCCATTAAGTACAGAAGAAGTCATTAGGGACCTGGGGACCCAAGTTGATAGCAATCTCTCATTTGACAATCATGTGGCCAAAGTGGTTAGAAAAACATTTTATATAGCCCACCTAATCATGAAGGGATTCACATCTAGATTAGGGGAGGTCATCGTGCCTCTTTACTCATCCCTCATCAGGCCCATAATCGAGTACAATGCCCCTTTTGGGATGTACCTTACCAAACACCTGCAGCAACTGGAAAGACCCCAAAAGTACCTCACCAAGAGGATCAAAGGGCTCAAACAGATGCCATATGCTGCCCGGTTAAAGAAACTCCAGCTCTACTTAGTGGCATACCGACTGCTCAGAGGTGACCTGTGCCTGACGTATAAGGCCATGTCCAACCCGGAATTAAGGGACATGCTGCACCTCAAAGAATCCAAATCCCATCGAGCTACACGCTCCTGTGACTTGAACCTCAGCACTGAAATAAATAGGACATGCTGGAGGGACAGATTCATAACCCAGAGGCTCCCTTCACTATGGAATAAAATCCCAGTCCAGGTTAGGCAGAGTCCCTCATTGACTCTCTTCAAGAGGAATCTTGATGAGTGGATGGGAGACCATAGGTTTACCCCGGGTATCACTTCTGTGTCACTGTTAGACAGAGGCACAGTATACTAACCTCGAAAAAGGGCATAGCAAAATTAATTTAAAATGGGTGGCGAAAGCCAAACATACTCTGGCTAGGCTTATAAATGCCCTAGGGCAGATAGCCTAGTATGAACCTATGAACCTATGTCCGTAATCTCAAAGGTAGCACCCAGATCTGTTCAGAACTGGTGGTCAAGGACACCATATATACAAATGCTGCAGATATGGCAAACTTGCTGGCTGACAGATTCAGCAACAATTTCACCCCTCTGTCCCCACCATCAGTAAAGCAGGACATTCCCAGTACCTGCCCACTTCCCCTTATATCTAGGGATTGGGTCATCACTGTTCTCTCAAAGGCAAAAGATACAGCCTCCATAGGACCCGATAACATCCCAGGCTGCATCCTATCATGAACTCAGGCAGGAACTTGCAGCACCATTAGGCACCTTATTCAACCAAAGCCTGAGTACCGGCTTTGTCCCAGCTGAGTGGAGGACAGCCACTGTCATCCCTTTACACAAAGGTGGAGCATCCACTGATCTGCGAATAGACCCATCAGCCTAACTAGCCTGATCTGCAAGGCCATGGAATGGATTATCATGGACCTTACTAACAAGGACATTGGCAATCTCCAAACACTTGATCCCACACAGTTTGGCTTCATCAAGGGGAAATTATGTCTGTTAAAATTGGTCGACTTTTTTGAGACAGTCACCAAAGCCATGAATGAGGGGAAGACAGTGCACACCACCTACATTGACCTGCCCAAAGCCTTCAACACTATTCCCCACTTAGACATAATAGATAAACTCTCTCAACTAGGCATCAATCTGTATGTTACCAGATGGGTGGCTAAGTGGCTCACTGATAGAACCCACCTAGTAAAAATAGGGGAAGCCATCTCAAGCAGTTGACCCATAGGTTCATAGGCTGGTACTAGGCTATTGGCCCTAGGGCCTATACAAGCCTAACCATAACAATTCCCTGGCTATTTCTTCCCACAATATTTACTTCCCTATAGAGTGGTGTACCCCAGGGTTCAGTCTTGGGGCTGCTGTTATTTGGGATATACTTTTCTGAGGTGCAGACCAAAACCAGTGGGTTATGGCTGACCAAGTTTGCAGATAACCGCAAGCTGGGTGCTGTCATCAATTCCTCTAGTGACGTGGACATCCTCCAAAAGGGTCTCACCCAAACAAATGACTGGTGCCAGAAACATGGCCTTAAGCTGAATACAAAAAAGTGCATCATCATCTCCTTTGGGGAGAGTAACATCATCACAAATTATCACATTAATAACAACGTCCTAAGCATGCAATCAGTCGTGAGGGATTTGGGCACTCAGATTGATTGCAACCTGACTTTTGACCACCATGTTGCTTCCATTGTACGGAAAGCTTTGTACATGGTACACCTCATAAGTAATGCTATCTCATCCAGGGACAAGGAGGTCATAACATCCCTGTATTCTTCCCTTATAAGGCCCATTATTGAGTACAACACCCCATTTGGCATGTACCTTGCAAAGCACATACAGCAACTGGAGAGACCACAGAGGTTCCTCACCAGTACAATCCAGGGCCTCAAAAATCTACCATACACAGATAGGCTAAAAACCCTATCCCTCTACTCAGTTTCATACAGACTCCTCAGCAGTGACCTCTGTCTGGCATACAAGGTGATCTCGGACCCCGCCTTGATGGGAATTCTGCATATTCGCAAGTCAAGCTCCACTCAAGTAACCCACATGCGGGACCTCAACCTGGTCTGTGACATCAATAGGACTTTTTGGTGGGACAGATTTCTGTCCCAGAGACTCCCCCATCTGTGGAATAGACTCCCTCTCCACATCAGACAGAGTGCCTCTTTACCCCCTTTTAAGCGCAACCTGGATAACTGGATGGGAAATAGAAAACGCATCCCTGAAATTCCACCCATATCCCTGCTGGACAGGGGCATTGGGTGCTGATTTGTCTAAACATGGGCTAAACTCTTGGCTAGGCTTATAAGGGCCTCAGGACCAATAGCCTAGTAACTTCCTATGATCCTATGATCCTATGTCTCTGATCACTGTCTGCCTGTCATTAAAGGGGCATTATTCACTGCAGTAGGCTACAGTCTGGTTATCCTTCAAAAAATGATAATGTTAAATTTCTTGGCATTTAGTTTTAGGTCCTTTTTTATGCACCTGAGTGATGAGCCAGATTAACTCATTTTACAGGGAGTGTGTGTCAATGAGTGATTTTACAACTACTGCCAGCTTGCAGTTGTCAGTAAACTTGGTAAGCCAGAGATAACGGTTGTCAGTTTTGAGGTTTGAAATAACATGCTAGATAGGAGGTAACCCAACAATGAGCTCTGAGGGAAATCACTAGTCATCTTTTCCATGACTGAAGAGGCATCACACAATGGGACAACATGTGCTCTATCCTTGAGCTAGTTGGATGTCCATCTCACTACTTAGGGTTTAGTATTTAAGGTCAGTAGATTGATTATGATTCCATTATGTGGAATTGTGCAAATGCCTTGGCCAGATCAAGGTAGGCAGCATGGAAAGTGCACATCTGTAAGACCATGAAGAGCATAGCATTATCACCGACTAGATTTAGCAAGCATGACCAGTCCCTGACAAAGCCAAATTACTGTAAGTCAAGCCTGATCAGATTTTTGACACTGGGATTTATGAAGTCAGTGCTCATAGTCAATCTATTGCCTTACAAATGAGAATGGTGAGGCTGATGGGCCTGACTTTTCTGCAGTCTATAGTAGGACCATCCTTATGAAGGGACATTACTACAGTGGTATGCCAGGAGTCAGGAACAGAACCCTACAGTTATGCTTAAACTAAACAATTTCCTGAGGCTATCAACAACTGCATGTTTGGCGCTGAATACTAAACACTTCAGTATGTTGTCTGACCCCATGGGGGATGTGTTTTGGTCTTGGAGAGTACCTTAAGTTATGCTCCTTAGTGATGAAGACTTGAGAATGAATGGAGTCAGTATTATTGTTTTAGGTGTAAGCTAGCAGCACTTGCTTGCCAGAATGTTGGAAATGTCTTTTGGGCCAGAGTAGGGAATCTCATCATGGACAAATTCAGAGCAATGCAGAGATTTATTTCATAATTTGCCAATGTAGCTGAAGAAAAACTTTTTTGGCCTTTATCGCTTGATTCAGCTCTTTGGTAAGGTTTCTTATACAACTATCAAGCTGGGTGGTTCTGCCCTTGGCATGATGTCTAAGTAATTTTGTTCCTTTGTTTTACAGTTTATTTATATCAGTGAACCCCACAATATAATTTTTTTTAATATACCACCATATTTGATTCTGATAGGGACAATGATGTCTACAAATTTGTCTGGATGGGCACAAACATTTTTTGTATAGGTGGCAGCATATCTAGTGCCATCTGTGAAGATATTGTTGGTAAATCTATCAGTTTCATTATACAGTCAAATTAGGTTTGCTTTTATGGAAATTCTAAAGAGGGTTGTGCTGGTTTACAAAGGTGTAGAGTTTCTGAGGGTAAGGGTAGCTAGCTTGTGGTCTGGTATGCCTAATAAAAGTGTGATCAAGGGAAGGAACAAGTTGAAGCCATGTTTGTGAAGACCTGGTCAAGAAGGTTCACATCCCTAGTAATTTCAAGGACAGTGTGATCCATGTTTTATTTTCCTAGTCCAGGAACTGCTGTGCATTCTCTATGTTGGATGTGTAGCTACTTAACTCTATCAAGAAACAGTTGAAGTTACCAAGGATTAATGAGCCATTGCTTACAGGGATATCCTGTAAGGAAATTATCATAATCCTTATATGCCATGAAAGGTGACTGGTAGCATGCTATAAGTTTGAAGATTGGTATCTCGTAGGTAAGTTGTTACTGGTAGCATGCTATAAGTTTGAAGATTGGTATCTCATAGGTAAGTTGTTACTGGTAGCATGCTATAAGTTTGAAGATTGGTATCTCGTAGGTAAGTTGTTACTGGTAGCATGCTATAAGTTTGAAGATTGGTATCTCGTAGGTAAGTTGTTACTGGTAGCATGCTATAAGTTTGAAGATTGGTATCTCGTAGGTAAGTTGTTACTGGTAGCATGCTATAAGTTTGAAGATTGGTATCTCCTAGGTAAGTTGTTACTGGTAGCATGCTATAAGTTTGAAGATTGGTATCTCGTAGGTAAGTTGTTGCTCAATGAGCTCACTGGAGGATTTGTGGGCGTGACTTTAGAAGGGATACTGTCACTGATAAGACTCTGGATTGGTTCCCAAAGGGTCTGAATGTGGGATAGGCACAAATCAGAGGCATGGAGGGAGTGCTCTCATTGGATTTAAACCATGTCTCAATAATGACACATGCACAAAGGAACCAAGGTCTCAGGAATCATCAAATGCAATACCGTAGCAGGTTTGACTAAGTGCAATTATATGTAGTTATTATAATGCAGTAAATCAGACCAGTTATTAGTACACAATCAATGCGATAACATACATTAATTCACATAGCAGTGATGTTGTAAGATGCCATTCAGTGAAACAGCATAATAAAAGTATACAACAAATATATGAAAAGTGTGATTAAACTGTTCCATGGGGGTGCCCCATCTTTTCTTGAGAGTTATGATAGCATAAGCTAGGATGAGAAGTTTGATTGTGGAATTTACTTTCGTGAATAACAATAAAGTCTACTTCATATTATCATTTCCTTTTGCATGTTGTGTGACGTTTCAGTATGGTGACTAAATATATCTACCCATAATAATGAAGAAACAATAGGATTTCATTCACTCAATCACTCATTCTAAGAACCTGCTTAATAGTTAAAGAGGAGATGGAACCAGTACAGCTTAGATATTAACATAATTCCAGACGCGTGTCAGGTATATGTTAACAGGAGAATATTACTTAATTGGCTAGTATATAAGAAATAAACTAGTTAATAAATACCATTTAATGAAGGCTTCTTAATGATTAACCACACAAAAACAGATCACATATCACAACTATTTTCTTCACAACAAAGCTTTCAAAGCTCTGGGGCAGCAGTGTCATAACATTTATTAGATGCTTTTGAACAAAGCCAGGGCCCTGACTCTTCTCAGAATCAACTGCTGATTCAGTTGTCTTGACTAATTTGCAAGACAAAAAAGTCATATTATAGATTCAGAAAATTAATAGGAACATTTCTGAATTGATAACTATCAACATGACATGTGAAAAAGTGATGGGATTCCTTCATCATCCAAACAGCACTCAATGTCTGAAATCTAAAACTGGAAGGTGGTAAAAAAAACTACAAGAGCTAATTTTATTACTGTTGTGAATGAAATGCTGTTTTTTTTTTTACTTTAAGCCCTCTGCCATTTGGTTTAATTGTGGGGATTTATCTCTTTGCTCTTCAACATGTCTTTTTAAAAATTCAGCATAAACCAACATTACAGTAATTTAATCCAGATTTTTTCTAAAATTGTTTTCCCAATACCTGCACTGAGAGACACATATGACACATGCAACAAACTGTCCTAACTTTTTTAGTTACCTCACTTTTCTGTTTTTCTTCTTGTAATTTGTGCACCTTCAGTGCCTAAAACCTGTAAACCTTCTGTAGTCTCCAGATGGCTGTAATGTATCAGTGTCTTTATCTTTATCTCTGCAGTCAGAGCATGATGCCACTCTGTGAACATATTGAAGTGATTCCACCGTGATATCAAGTACAGGAAGCATGACATACGTAGACCTTACTTAAAACTGACATTTAACCCACATTGACCTAAACTAAAGCTCAGAAAATTACTACTCAAGAGGAGGTGATTTTAGGAATAAAGTAGAACAAAAAGAAACACTGACAAATTAAACTTGGGGCTGATAATGCACCCAACCTCAATGAACATGTTAACATTAAATGTTTTTTTTAAAGGAAGAAGATTAAAGTTAACTAAGTGTTTTTAATAATGTCTTTAATAATGATTTTTACTTTGATGTTTTTTAAATCATATGATTGGTTAATTAAGTACTTAATTGGTTGCTGGTTTTCATTGGGTGGATGTTATTTAAATAGGATTGTGTTTTAGAGTAGAGTTATTCTGATGAAGCCCTTGTTTGGATGAAAGCAGAAAATTAAAGGTTTTTTTTTTTTTTTTTTTTTTTTTTTTTTTTTTGCTAATAGTGTTTCTTCATTTCCCTTCAAGTGCTGGTTCTGGTGGTTTTCTGATGCTAATTTAATGTCTGCTGGCAAGGCAGTAAGGGGAAGGAGAAAACCACTCATCTCCATGATGTGCCAAATCATTCATTCATCCCCCTCTCCCATCTTGACTAGCTTTTGGTGACCACTGAGTGGTGGGAGACATGCAGTGGTCATCCATTATCCATCATGGCTCACTTATGTTCTTGTCCCCTTACTCCTGTTGTCATGCAGGGACTGCGATGTCGGGACAATAAAATAATCCACTTCAACATTTCTGTTTTCCTCCATTATCAGAGAATATACTAATATAATGCATATAATGCCTTCTTAAGCTCATGATATGGACATGTAACACTAGACCATCCATCAGGTGTCAGTTTTTGTTTATGTCTCAGTCAACCATATCCACCTAGAAATACTAAAAAAGTTTCATTCCTTACAATTATCTCCTTAGGCCCCTTAGTCCTGTAGTCTAACCTAGACTTCCAGGGCTGCTTTGAGGGCTTCATCTGTTTGTTCCACTGAGATAGCTGCCTGTTTATAAAGAAATGTAAAGCTGTGCCAAGTGACAAGAGTGCTGCATTTTAATAAATAAACTACTGAGGCCCACAGAGGAAATTCCATAATTTTCTCTGGGATTTCAATTTCCAGTACAGGCTGCTGCTGCTGCTGTTTTTTTTTTTTCTTTCCTGCATTTGTGTTTATGGCCTAATTTTCCATCCTCCCGACAGCTGTCATGCACTATCATTTGTGCAAAGGCATACTATGCCTTCTCCCTCGCACTCTTATGTACCAGCCCCCACCCCAAAAAAAAGCTACTTGGTTATATCAGCTTTGCAGAGGCATGTAGATGTCTACTGGATGTGAGCTGCATGCTGTACTCTTTAACTGTGACAGTTAGCTTTGCAGTGGACCAAGCCACCTTCCATTCCCCATGATATGCAAGCCAATGTAGTCTGCTTGCTCCCACCCTCCTTGCTCAACATCTCTAATGCATAGGCTACCAACTCAACCTAAGTCATCTGGGTCATTGTCAATGCTTTATGCCACTACACAGTCTGTGTTTCATTAGATCATTTGATTCTTTACTTACAGAAAGTCCTGAAGATGAGGAGTCTTGATCGGTGGTTAAGGTTTGAAAAATATGTTTGTGCGCTATTATATGGCCATTGGTTCTCTAGGAATCAGCACTGCATAACAATATTCGTCATTATCTTTGAATAGCATCTGATGAGGTGGTTGCATTGGTTGGTTTGATGTTAATAGCTTCATAATAACAATCCTGTCACACATACTGCCAATTTCAGACCACCCTCCTTTCACACTTTGCTTTACACACTGCCCGCTGAACATGTGAAAAAGGCTTTCCATTCCTGTCAATCTGAAACCAGACTTGAATAAAGATCCATGTTCAGATGGGTATGGATCCCATATTACTTCCAAACTGTTCAAGGGAAGCAGGGATATCCTGGGCAGGAAAGTTCATATCAATGGTTGTTGGAAAAAGCAGTGGTTGCAAGTCCATTTGCTCAGTCAGTCAGTGAGGAAGAAATTTACTCCCGCTCCAAATAAGTAATTTCAGTATGACAATATGCCATCAGTCATGGGGTCTTCTAATTAGTGGTTCACATTTCAGAGATATGTGTCAAAGGATCAAGAGCAAACCTTAAATCCTGAATTGTTGAATACTTCACCAGACTCATAGGCATTTATGAGAAGAGGCAATTTTTATTTTATTTTTTTTATAAATTGCAAACAGACAATAAAATTCTTTGCAGAGCACGTGCACCCCCCTGTATCCCATATATGTCTTCTTTAAAAAAACTAATACTATGTTTACTGTGCTTATAACAGCATTGTTATATGTTAAACTTAGCCCCTCCTCTGACACATCCCCATAACTTACAACTTGAAGCTATCACTAAATAATGATAGATATTTGGGTTTCAGACATCAGACATCTTCATCTTTCAGAAAATGCACAGTAATGTAAATCATCATTCAAGCAACGTTTTATGTTTCTAACAGTACTGCATGTCATCCCACCATAAACAACTTCAAGTCACCAGAAAATAATGACACATTTGGGTTTCAGATATCAGACTTCTTTATCCTTCAAAAATGCATAGCAATGCAAAACATCCAAAACATAACTGGAAAATCACCAGGAGCTGGTGAAATTAATAACACAATAATCCATATACCAAGACAGCATCCAGAGCATGGAAAAAAACCCTTGTATTGAGCACTTTTATCCTTATCACACAAAGTTCTTCATCAGAATAACCAAAATTACATACTGCAGTATTTAAATAAGCACAGTTCATCTTGTGATCATTACTAATCACCTGACATGCCTAAAATTTTAAAAAGATAGGAGTACCACATAAATTAAAATATATCAAAAGAAACATGCATTTACATAAATAGATATGTATACATCACCAAATAACTAAACAAAAATTATAATTTATAACTTAGATTTGAAATACTTTGAATAGAAACTGAATCAATAAAAACAAGAAACAGAGTTGCTTCTAGTAACAACTATCTGTGCAGTTCTTTAGCTTCCAAATACTATTCCAGTCTTCTCCTCTAATTAAGGGGGGACTCTTTGTAATACAAACAATACAAATTTCTGATAATTGTTACACATTGTAGGATGCTTATACAAAAGCATTGTTTAAATCATTGTTTTGTATACTGATTTGTTTTGCATCTTCATTGACAATCAACACCTTGTAAGGGTTTTAGGAGATCACCCTACTTTTGTATGTAAAAAGAGCAAAAACATATCTAGCTATGTGGAAATTAAAAATGAGAAACACCATGATGACATGAGCACTAAAATCTCTGGGCTACCTAACTGAACTTTCTGTGAATACTTGATGGAGTGAGACTCATATGATCAGCAGACTTTTAACTGTAATACTGAAAAAAGTTGTGTATAGGGCCATGTGTAATGACTACCCAGCATTTTATGGTGGTAAGACTATGAATAAACTGAAAAGGAGGATTACAGGTCATCTTTACGACATCAGGTGTAAATGCTAGAGGAGCGCCTTATACAAACACATATTAGATCACTCCAGACATTCTGGTTTTAAATGTATCATTCTGGACTGTGTGGAGGTGGATGAGCTTGAAGAGGACGTCAAAGGTATGTTGGAGAAAAAAGAACTATGTTGGCAGTTGAAATTAAATGCATTCAGAAAACCAGGACTTAACTACTATTCCTCTATTAAGACTGTATTGAATTTACATAAGCTGCCACACAATCTGTAAAGATTTTTAGGGAACTTTTTGAGGAATATTTTTATGGATTAAAAATATACTAAATAATAAAAATGATGTGTAGAATGTGTATAAATATATGTTTAGTTACTTTAACATCAATTCTGCTTTGATTAGCACTATTGCATCACCCCACAGATTTAAACGGTAAATTTAAAACATGCATTTTTCAACACTGTTACTATGTAGTATCGGTATAATTTCCGTTTACCATACTGGTGGACACTCA
>NC_056743.1:390067757-390092757 GCF_019279795.1 Protopterus annectens | reverse complement strand
AAATATACATCAAAATGGAAGCTAGTTCATGAAAGAATCTGGTTAAAATCAGGATTTGTAGTAGCAAATAAGTATACCGATTTCATACCAAACAATTTTCTGTGGCTGATGAAGGAATATATGATGATACATAAGTATAAAAATATAAGTTCCAAATACATTACTTATACATTAAAAATTTTTATACATTAAAAATTTTCCAAAATCTTATTAATAGCAATCCTGATATTAAAGCATGGCCATTTTTATTATATCCAGTAGCGTACACACAAGGTAATATAATAACATTTGATATAGAAGTAGTCAACATGCTTAAAGAAAAGGGATTAATATATCAATTGGTAAATTTTGGAAAACTTCTGACAATAGACCAAATTAAATGGAAATTAAATATGGAAAATAGTTCATGGCTACATGTACAAGAATTAAGACAGTATATATTAAGCAAACAAGAAACAATGCAGTAAGACAGAATGTTTCTAATCTTATAGAACATATAATATTACTAATGGATCAACCCATTACTGGAAAGGGATACTTACCATCTATTTATAAAACAAACAAATAAAAACTTATAATAATGACAAAATATGAAATTATTATAGATCAATTAATGGACATGTGCCAAATGACAGACAAAAACTTAATTCTTCTCTCTCCAAAGCAGACATCACTTTCACTACATTGGTGACTCTTTACATGGCAATTCATACACAGATCTTACGTAACCCCTCATAAAATGGAACTTATGTTTAAGAAAAATATTGGCTGCTGGAGATGTGATTTATCAATAAAAGCAGACTGGCAACATATGTTCTACGAATGCCATTTGATTAAACCATATTGGGATAAAATAAATTATTTTCTGCAAATGGTATTCAATGACAAATTCCAGATTTCCAAATCTATTATTTTGTTTAATGCACCTGTACCTGACTGTGTGCCAAGAACAAAATATGTAATCTTGTGGACTCTCCTAGCCATTGCAAGGAAGAACATTACATCAAACTGGAAATCCAAAACTTCTCCAACTTTTAAGCAATTCATGAATATGATGGCAGCAGTATCGCAATTGGAAATGAACACTATTAAAGGAAGAACTGGAAGAACTACATCATTATACATAACATGGCAAAAAGTAACTGAAATACTGGAGAGTAATGACTGTAGCAGATTATAATCAGGAAACAATTGTATTGAAAGTCAATTATATGCCAACAATAGACACCCTTGTAAATATTTTATTTTGGTTTTAATGTTTGATATCTGTTTAGAGGTTTTAGCCAACCTTTTAAAATAATTTGTAAATACTTCACTGTCATAAATAACCTGCATTCATGTTTTTTTGTTTTTGGAAATGAATAAAAATATTTACAAAAAAAAAACCTACAGAATTGCTGTTTACAAACTGAGTCTTAATGCCTTTGTTCATATTTGCATAATTGCACAATCTGACATCAGTATTCAATGTAAGTGTAAAAGTCTTTTGCTATGCTGCTTTTTAGAAATGTATCAGTTTTAATAACACATAGGTTCATAGGTTCATAGGTGTATACTAGGCTAATGGCCCTGGAGCTTTTACAAGCCTAGCCCCAAAAAATTGCCCTTGCACTGTGCCACCCAGTGTTAATTCACAGTGCTCCTATCCAATAGGGCACCTAGAATAATCCCTGGAGTGAACCTTCTGTTACCCATCCACTATTCAAGATTTCTCTTGTAGAGGGTCAGTGAGGTGCTCTGCTTGATATGAATGGGAAGCTTATTCCAGAGTATGGGCAGTCTTTGGGAGATGAACCTGTCCCTCTAGCATGTTCTTTTAATTGTAGTAATGAGGCTGTGATCTCTGGAATGTGTGGCATGAAGGAATTGGGATTTCTTTAGGTGCATCATTTCAAGTAGTGCTGGGTTGAACATGGCTTTGTAAGTCAAGCAGAGATCATTTCTAATAGACGACAAGAGACTGAGAACAGCTGAGGTTTCTTGCGTCTGTCCATGTAGGACATATGTTTAAGGATTAAAATCCTTTTTGTGAGGTACTTTTGTGGCCTCTCCAGCTGTTGTAGGTGTCAGGTCAGGTACATGCCAAACAGGGCATTATATTCGTTGACTGATCTAATGAGGGATGAGTAGAGAGGGAAGATGACCTCTTTCTTTCTGGATGCAAAACCTTTGGTTATAAGATGTGTCACATAGAAGGACTTTCTGACCACAGTGGCAATGTTGTGGTTGAAGGTGAGGTGGCTGTTGACCTGGGTGTCCAGATCTCTTATGGCACCTTCAATGTTCAGTGGACTCCCATCAATGTGGTTATTCATGGGAACTGAGTTTTTTCCAAAGGAGATGATAATGCATTTTTTGGCGTGTTCTGCTTCACTATCCTATGTATATACTAGGTTAATAGGCTTATAGGTTATACAATGCAATTGACTGAATAGAACATTTGTAACCTAACCATTGAAATTCCTACTACTTGCTGCCTCATTCCATAAGAAATTGCAGAGCCAAACTTAGAGTGGATTTACACTTACCCATCCATTCAATTAGGTAGTGTTTGAAATGGTTATAGAGTTACTTCATTTAATATGAAGGGGAAATTTGTTTCAGAGGAGAGGAATTTATTGGGAGAAGCATCTATCTTGCAAGCAGGTTCTGTTTTTATCAGTGGAGGTTTAGGCTGCTTGTATAGGTGTTTGTGGTGGTACAAGTGTTGTGGACATGTAGAAAACTACACAGTAAAAAGTCATTTGAGGCCTTACAGTCTAAGCAGAGGCCATCCCTTTGGAGTATGAATGAAACATAAAAGTGAGAAAGAGCTTTAAGTTGTTCTTTGCAGTATGTGGAATTCATACCTTTGACTTTTCTCTTTGTTAGTAAATGTTGGGGTTTCTCAAACTGGATCATCTGTTTGGACAGGTACATACTGCAGGGAGCATTGCATTCTATTATGGACCTAATAATGGAGACGTAGAACAGGATGATATTATCTTTGGACCAAGAAGATATAAATAACTTTGGCAATTACTTGGACCAAGTAAAAGGACGTTCTAAAAACAGCAGACATATAATGGTTGCAGGAGTGTCCCTTATCTACACAACTACCTAAGTCCCTGATGACTGTCAGTTTTAAGAAGGGTGTTTTATTGTGGTGGATGTATACATTATCCTGTTTGCAAAAGGATGTAACATTACACTTTTTGGCATTTAGTTTTTAATACTATGGCTCTGGCAGCATTAGTTGGTATCTGTTAGTCTCACTTGTAGGAGCTTTTTATCGATTTTCTTTTTATCCATTATCTTACACAGAGCTGAAGACTGCATCCTTTTACTATAATATATTTAAATAAAGCATCATACATAGTTATAAAGAAATTTGAACCATTCAACCACAAGGTAGGACTGGAGTGAAACTGAAAGAAAACAGGGTGTGTAAAATAGGAGTAAGCGCAGATTGAGGAGCTACAGACTGGAGATAAGAATACCATTAAGAACAGGAGCAAGAAACCTAGAAAGACAAGTGCAGGTGACACTGAGTTTAATGACAGAAAGGGTCTATAACAAGCTTGAGAGAGAAACAGAGGAAACAGTGAGGAAATGTAGGGGCAAGTTCACAACAGTTAAGGTGAATGTAGTGAAAATGATGATAAATGCCAAAATAGGTTATATGCTAAGACATATTCCCATGACAGGAAGAGAGGGGGTAATCAAATGCATCCATATCCACTGCGACAAATTCATATGGTGGGGTAGGCAGGGATCAATAAAGGAAGACTAAGAACAAACACAAACAAAGGAGAGCTGGGAATGCCAGACTTTGAAAGGTACATCAAAGCCTACAACCATAAATTGATGGTTAAGAACAACAGAAATGAAACTTGGCAAAAACCTGGCAAGGAGGATGGCCAGGAAGAGAAAATAGTAAAAGTAAAATCCAGGTGAAACTGCAAAAGAGAAAGACCCTACTAGCACTAACACCAAATAAGACAAAGAGGAAAGCTAAAGAACATTATTGGATTAGAGAGCAGGATCTGGGAAAGAGAGGAGAGGAGGAGAGAAGAATGGGAAAAAGAAAAAATCCTGTAAGAAAACCGATGGCACAAACTAGGACAAATCCTCCAAGGATAACAATGAGAAAGGGGAAGACTGTGAGGATGAATGGAAAAGAATAAAGAGGCAGCAAAGAATCAGACTGGAAGAATTATTAGAGAAAATAGGAGAGAATGTTAGAGCATGTAAGGTAAAGACTAACAAAGGAAATAAGAAATGGATAAAACATGGATGGAATGGAAATGGAAAGTCTGAAGTTGACTAACTAACAGACATTGGGCATAAAAGGGAAGAAAAGAAAAACAGAGACTTGTGGAAAACTGGGAAAAGAAAGGAGGATGGATAACCACAGACAAGGAATGGGAAGAGGTATGTAGGATGGCTAACACCACAAAAATCCTAAACAGTAGATGAGATTCACAGATGAGAATACAACACAAGAAAGAAAAATCATAAAAGAGGCAGAAAGGATGATACATGCTGGCGATGTGGTGAGACAAGGCAGGAATTATACATGTTCTGTGAATTTGAACAGGTAAAAAGATTTGAGCAAAAGAAATGAGATTATGGGGAAAGATATGAGGAAGAACATTTCAAAACAGGTGGGAATTATGCCAAATCATGGAAAAACTGCAGAGAAAATGAGAGAACACATGCTATGCATGGGTGGAGGAGTAAAATCTGGAATTGCCAACAAATGGATCGGAGTAACAGTCAGACAACTATGGGATCCAGAAATAAATAGTGCCAACATCCTGAGGAAAATAATAAAGGAAATAAAACCAAGAAGTAGGTGATACTAAAGGAATGGCACCAAGTGCAACAAAGATATTGCATTAGAATGTATTTAGACCCAAAGAACAGGTCAGACAATATTAGCAAGGAAAGCAGAACAGAGAAAGAGGCAATCTTAAAAGGAGGGGGGACTCAAATTAGAGGACAGAGATAAATAAAGGTCAGGAAAAAAGAACAAGAAAGTTTATAGAGAAGGGAAAAGACAACATAAAAAGGGGAGAGGGAAGGACAGGAAATCACAACCACTAAGGATGGGAGGGGAAGGGAAAATAAGATGGGAGACAAACAGCACTGAAAATCATTAATTAGAAAGTAAATTGACTACTTAGTAGAAAAGTGTAAGTGCAAATGTATATGTTCTTTGTTGTATTCTTTATTTCTTATTGCATTTATGCATGCATACTCTGAAATGAGATCACTGTAATGAGATAAAAGCAATGTGTCTACACATTTGTGGATGATTATATCTTTTGCAATTAAAAGAAATAAAAAGACACAAAAATGTCTTTCTCAAGACTTTAAACGCACAGTGGCTATTAAGTCCCCAAAACTGAAAACCATTTTGGTGATGGAGTATCAGCATGCAACTCCCGCATATCAACCTGATAAAACTGTATTGTTACAGGTCATACTGGACTTTAAAATGTTGTCTGTACAACAACATTAGGCAGTGGCGGCTGGTAACTTTAAATTAAAGGGGGGCTGCAGGAGACAACTGAATAGGTGGGGCCAATGGGAAGGAGTGTGGCCAACTAGAAAGGGGCGGGGCTATGCTCAAAACCTCAACAACTGGGACTTTAATTAAATATGCTGCCCTGGGTGCCAAACCTTCATTACAAGAGTCCAATCAAGACAAAATGAAGTGTAGAAGAAAATAATATTTCAATGCATTGGCTACATGACAGCTTACTTAATATCTAGATGGAAACACAAATGTTGTGAGGCATGAAAAAATAAATTACTTTTTAAATACATTACTGGAATGCCAGTCAAAATCAAGTATAAAAAAAAAGCAGCACTCAACTCAAACCACTTCTCCTTGCACATCAGTTCTAATTATAATTTATATTCAGCACTATAAAATTACCAAGTAACATGCTGAAAGTAGCAATCTCTGTGATAGCCCCACCTGTAAAAATGTTTCTTATCCAAAAAAGACCTGCTGCCTGACAACAACTATCTACTTGTTTCATGGGGAAGACATGATCAAAGTAAAAAAAGAACAGCAAACAAGATACAAGCGCAAGATAAATTGCGTAAAGGATTACTGCACAAGTTATGGGCCACACATGATAGATTGGCATTCTGTTTAGTTTACGGGTAAAGCCTGCAAAGATGACTGCAAGTCTTCAAACAAATGTAATGAGCTTCTGAAAATACTGAAGTCATGTCCTTTATTACAAATACTGTCTTATGCATTTCAATATGGTTTACTATCAAAAGGTTGAAATTAATTTGGTCGACGTTCATTTGGTTGAAATCATTACATCGACAGGTCATAATATCGATGCCAAAATGTCTACATTTAAATGGTCGACACACATCTCAAACTAACACTAGTGTTTTTGCAAGGGGGGCCCCCAGTGGGGGGGGGGGGCTGCACCCCCCCTGCTACTTATATATTACAACTCCAGGATCGCACGACAGTGCTGACAAGGATAAATCCTTGCCTATTGTCAACATAAGGTTAATAGAAGGTTGACAGTACTGTCTATCAACCAAATTAACTACTTAATATTAATTAGTTGACCAAATGTGTCGACCAAATGAACGTTAGACCAAATGAATTTCAACCTTTTCATAGTAAACCTTTCAATACCTAAGGCTTATACATTATCAAAAAGGCTTTCTATACTGGTAATTTTTTAACAGTATGCTTATTAAAGATTACTTGCATCTTACAATCTCTGACAAGCTTACCTGATGGTCATTAAAGCATTGCTACTTAAACACAGAGCAACAGGGCACTGCAACAGCATGCATTTTTTGAATAATGAGATAAATCAACAGTATAAAAATATGACAGAAAACCAGAACATTCTGCAAAATCAAGAACAGATGAAAAGCCACTGTCATACTCGTGTCTACCTTGGATGGGGGAATACTCTGCACACTTACACTGCATAACTGCTCCTTGCCTTGCTTGGACACATCCAGAGTCACTACATGGGGAAGTGGGGTGCAATAAGTATGTCACAATTTGAAATGTCTCTGACTGACCGTGATGGCTCGGACACTCATACCGCTCAACCTCAGTCCTCACGCTCATAACAACATGTGATAATTCAATGTTTAATCACAATGTTCATAATCACAATGTTCTCTATTTTTCTGTATGCATTGCTTTTATTATGGAAAAATAAAAAATTATTTGGAAAAAAAAGAGCTTTACAGTTGGTAATCAGGAAGTCACAATGAGGTAAAACTAGCTGTATTTAAGGTCTGAGCTGAATATTCCTGTCAGGGGTGTTCCTGCAACCCTAGAGAAATGATTGTGGAGGAGCCTCAAGCAACTTTAAGTAAAAGACATCTGTAAGAGTGGACCTGCTGAAAGTTGGATGAAGGCTGTCTCTAGCTGTGGTGCTTGCCTGCCTGTGAGTGAAGCTGGTGGGAGTTTTCCCTACCTGTGCCACTTGTACTACTCATGCTGTGAAACCTTGGATATCTTTGGTCCAGCTTTTAGAGACTATTTATATGCACTCTGTAACCTAGGGTGATGGTCATTCTGAAATGAAGTTTTCCAATTTTTTTTCCACAAAGCTGTAAGTATTGTTTTAAGGAATGGATTTTATTTTTGTTTTCTGATTTTATCTGTTTCTGCCAAAAGATAACATTTTTATTCACTTCCTCTGTAAATAAACCCATGATGAATCTTGAAAAGCTGAGTTTGTTCCTGTAAACTAAAATGCAATAAATATATTTGCAAGATTGAAAAAAAAAAAAAAGAAATCTGGACAAAGCCATACATAAAAATGGGACACAGGCCCAAAAGTAAGGACAATTTTTAAATATTGCTCTTATAAATTTAGAAAGATAATAGAATAGTAGTAGGTCTTGCATTAGTATGAATTTTCTGAAGGGTATGAAATCTGAAATTCAAATGTCTGCCATTATTTTCTAACTTCAATCTTTAATGATTTAAAATCTAAACTTGCCACACAATACAGCTGGGAACCTGTCAAAGAGGGGCACCTTTTTAATATTAGTACTGTTAATTTGAAAAGCTGACAAAATATGAAAATCTGTATGCACTTCTGAAATAAAAGTAATCTATAACTCAGATCATTACAGTTATTTATAATTGTAAACCCTCCATGTTTTCTTCCAAAATTGCATTTTGTGGAGGGATTATTAGGGGGATAGCAACATTTTGAGCCAAAATTGGGGACAGTTGCGAGGTTTAGATATTCCTAATTCTATAAAGTGATTTATTTGCACGTACCTCTCAACCTCTTAATGCACGAAATCTGGACAAGGCCAAATATATTGGGGGGACATACAATCAGTTCTAAAAATTGCTCTTGTATAAACTTAAGATAGTTGAGAGAATAACAGATCTTGCTTTAGCATGCATTTTTCTGGAGGTTATGAAGTCTGAAACTCAATGTCTGACATTATTTACTGACTTCATTCCTAAATGATTTGAGATAAAACCACACATTTTATGAGGAACAAAACAAAAATAATAAGAAAAAATCTATTTGTTCTGCAAAAATCTGAACAGTTGAGAGGTATAGTTCAGCCAGCGCTGTCTTTGAGTTTGCTGCCCTTCCCCCTCACAAAATCATGGTCAGATGGAGCCTCCCCCCTGCAGCCATTCCAATGTCCCATTCCTTAGTTATTTCACCCCATTTACCATAAACACTGTAATGTGCATACTGCTTTACTTCTGCGATAATTTGGATTTCATTTGAAAGTTTTATTTTGCATTTTACAGCACAAACACTAATATATATCTGCTAAACAAAGCAATGCACTCTCACAATGAAAATAGACTTAGCATTAAAACTTCAATGCTCTTGAAACTCACATTCATTGAAACAACATTGAAATCCACATTCAAAGAAAATACATTTTGCCAGTGGCAGATAAAGATTAACTTTGTGATGTTTTCAAATCATAGGCCCCTTGCACATGAAACATACACATGCTCTATGATACACCTTCCTGATTGTAGTAAATTATATTCCTTGTACAATACAGTACAGTTGTTAGAGGGTATTTTAAATTTATTGTTTTGAACATTTTTCCAGTAAACAATGAAACAAAATGAATGCACCAATAATGACAAAACTGGCCAATAAAGAACATTTACATCATAAAAGTCTACTCAAACTTCTACAGTCCACCAGGATCAGCAAATATGCACAATCTCTGAAGAAGTAAAAGTCATCTAAATAATTCCACATTAAAGACATCTGTAACTAATGAAGAGGTTAGCAAACAACTTTATATTTCATTGTTTCATCTACAAATAAAGTGCCTATTGCCCTTGAGGAATAAATTGCCTATGTTACATTAAAGAAATGATATGCTAGTAATATTGCAATAGGGAATGGATGGCAAACTGATAGGTTCATAGTTACTAAGTATCTTCACCAAAAAGGACTGCAGCATCCACCCTCTTTACAACACAGTACAGTATCAGCAACGCATCTCTCTACTGTGGGAGTAGAACCCACAGCCTTCTGTATCAAATGTGAGTACATTACCTGTTGTGCTATTAACAAGGAAAGGAGACTCACCATAAGCAGAACTAAACTTTTGTTCCACTGTAGCTCTCAGCTTCCAGTAAAATCTACTCAACATTCAGCTGTATCTCTGAACTTTGCAGCACAAGAAATCTAGAAAAATCCAAAATTTCTTGGGGGGGACAAAAGCCCAAAAACCAGGGACACATTTTAAATATTGCTTGTATAATGTTGGAAAGTTTCTAGAATAAAATGCTGGGTTACCACTATACATTTCACTGCCAAGACTTGAACTCAGGACCCTGTTCAAAATAGTCAGAACAACATACCACTATGCCACATCCGCTGCTTTGTGAAAAAGACAAAGACTGAAACTTAAATGGCTACCATTTATTGAATTCAGTTCTCACCATAGCAGTCAACCTCTTAGCACAAAACACCTGAACAAAGCCAGTAATGGGGGGATACAGACCCAAACATATTTAGTGAATTCAGTTCTCACCATAGCTCTCAACCTTAGCACAAAAAAACTGGATGAAGCCAATAATGGGGGAATACAGTCCAAAAAATAGGGACAAATTTCAAATATACATCTTATAAATTTAGAATATTGCTAGAATAAAAGGTTTTGTGTTACCATGTAGTATCTGAAGAATATGATGTCTGAAATTCAAATGCATGTAATTTTTATTTATTTAACATTTGTTAACCAAGAAAGTCTGACCTCTGACAAAAGTCAATTTTCAGCAGAGGCTCAGGGAGAAACACTCCAGACGCATGTCTTTGCAAGATGGGAGGACACCAGAGCACCCCCACACAAACACAGAAAGAACATGCAGACTCCACACTGAAGGCACACCAGCCAAGAATCAAAGCAGAGAATCTGTAGCTGCCAGGCAACAATGCTACCACTGCACCACTGCACTACTGACTGTGCAAGGAAACAAAAATACAGAAACCCCATATTTTATGAGGAGCAGAACAGAACAAATATGAGGCAAAAATCTGCAAATTCTTTACAAATGGTGATGATTAGGGAATTCAGGCTCTTGCCACCTGCACCCAAGGTACAGGGTTTAAGCCCCCCCTCACACACACACACACACACACACACACACACACACACACACACACACACACACACACACACACACCAGTACCTGAATTCAGTGAGAGTTCCCTGAGTCCATCCTCAGTTCCATTCATCTGCAGTATCCTCAATTCAATGAGTGAGTGTTCTCAATGTCCCATTCAGTGTTTCCCAAGTCCATCTGCAGTATCCTTAGTCTCACTCTAGCTAACGTCTGGTTTCCCCGTGAAAGTAGGCTACTCTGTCCTCCTGACTGGTTTCCCCGTGAGAGTAGGCTCCAGCCTGCAGACAATGCACTCCTGAGTTCTTCCATTCTGTGCAGTCATCACTGCATAGACTTTTGGGCATCTGCAGGGCAGAGATACCTTCCCCCTATCTAGACTGCTGGCACAGCAGTCTGGAGTTCTGTGAGTTCCAGGAACTCCATGCATGCATGCATAGAGTTCCGGGACTCGTGATTTGTTTTTTTATTTTGTTTTTTTCTTCTTTCTACAGCTGGGGGGCTGCAGTCCTGAATTCCTATAGCATTAGCCGCCCCTGGCATTAGGTGTTGAAAGAAGTCCTACAACAACAGGAGGAGCACTGTAATAGAATGGAGATACTACCAAGAAATGCTAGGCAAGATAGAAATAGAAATGCAACTGGGTTTTACATTGGAACAAACTCAACTTTTTGTTACTGGATGATCTTGGAAATTTATTAAATTCTTTGATCTACATATCTTTGGAGTTCCTGAAATAAAAGAAAGCTGGGGTATGATAACCTTCCTAAGGATGGGATTCCAAAGATTTGGAACAGGAGTTTGGTGACCAGTGTTTTCGGTGGGTGCTCCATTCCCTGTTGTCAATGCCTCCACCTTCCAATACCCCATAGTCAACTGATAATAATTCCAAAAAGAGAACATTTTATATGTCACATGGTCTTGGGTTCCATCAATATTTATAGGAAACCAAATAACACTGAACAACAATTACTCTTTTGGAATCAGATAACACTGGAAAACATTACATATGATGTTATCCATTGTAAAGAAGAAAATAATAAAATGAACTTTATGTTATCCGAACATCACTTTAAATAAAGCATATCTTACCCCAACACATGAAAGTCATTACTTGAGCCAATCCAATAGGAATTTACTTATCTTGATCATGCCTACAGAGAATACATAGAACTGGAGTGCATTTCTGTAAAAACTGGAATGGGTATAGATGGTGGCTATGTGGCTCTAAGGGAAATATAACTCAGAGACAGTCCATGTCTCAGCAAAAGCTCCAGAATGCAAAATGCCAGAAGTGCTTAATGAAAAAGACAGTTACAGCCTGAAGTAATTAATATATCTTATACCTGGAGACTGGTCTGGAGGTCTTTTTCCTCTAGTGTTGGTTAAGGAATATGGAATCCATCTCAAAAAGTTTATGATGTTTTTAATCTGATTCTATATTTTTGAACTGAAGATGACATCAGCATGGTTTGATGAGGGTTAGGAAAGGTGAGATATTGAACTCTCTATGGAACTGTCTTCCACTCCATATAAAGCAAAGTCATTTTCTTACCCTAATTTTTATGAATGGATGGATAACAGCAAATTCATCCTCAATTTAGCACCCATGCCTTTCATGAACAGGGGACATGTGTAAATGTCCCAGCATAGCCTTGTTTGCCCCATCTCTAGGTTCCTTGTATGTGAAATTTAAAGGCTAAACACTACAATGGGAAAGTAAGTCTAGGCTTCTTAAGATCCTCCTAGATCAATAAATTAGTAGCTACTAAAGAACCTATGAGATTGTCACACAGGAATCCCGAGTGACCTGGCTGCATTTAACCTACTGCTCAGTAATTGTTACCTTCTCTGGGAATGGTACCTTCTTTATTTTATAGCTAGGATACTAGTGTTTTGGTTTTGAAAGAAAGAAAGAAACAGCAATATCATTAACCTAGAGAGAGGCTCATGCTCAAATATACATTTTAAGCACAACCACCTGCAAGTAGAAGATTGGGGAAGTTCTGAAGTGTTAAGTCTACTTAATGTTGCCTAGATGATTGAAATGGACAGTTTCGATCTTAGAGATGCAAGAAGAACCACAAAGCTTATCTATGCTGAGTTCCTGCATGCTTCATACTAAGGTTATATGTCACACTAGAATAAGCACATTTTGTAGCATTTAAATGCATACTCTCATCTAAAGTTGGAACTACTTGATGTGACCTTTGTAGAATGACCAAGAAACTGACTGGGAAGTCCATCTTGATGTATTATTTGTACAGAATCTCATCATCTGAACAAAGAGAGAAATGGGAATTTACAAAACTTTCAAAACCCATATTGTATATTAGCTTCTTATCCTTTCTAATTCTAGAATGTGGTTTGGGAGACCTATAGTGAGACCTATATTTTGGCTTTTAGAGTCTCGTATAACGAATTCTATCTGATGTTCAAATAGCTCAGAATGATTTGAGGCTTCAGTGTTTTCTTTTTAAGTATTGAGGAGACATCAGTGACTCTGATATTAACATATGATCTTTTCCTGATGTACTGTTATAAATTGCATTACATTGTGGTAATTACATAGTTAAAGCATTTGTTCCTATGGCTCTCTTCAAGTTAAACAATCATCATTTATCATATAATTTTTTTATGTTTTCCAGTAATGAACCGAGTGATCTCCACTACTACACTGAATGTGGGACTCCATTATAATCTGATATTGCCCAATGAAGAAATGACCATATAGCAGTCTGTTTTGAGTTATAATAACCACAAAAGGCCCTACTCTTATTGTTATTCCATTGTCCAAGCTGTTCATTGACTTAAGTTCCACAAATCTTAATGATCCCATGTAAGAAAGATAGTAGGATTCAATCTCTCTCAAAAGGACTTCTATCTATCTATCTATCTATCTATCTATCTATCTATCTATCTATCTATCTATCTATCTAGATACCTAGAAACATAGATATAAATACGTCCTTGACATACAAGAATTGGCATGGAATGAAAACACATGCTGCTCATCATATTAGCACAGAAGTTAGGTGGAACTACCCCTACTAGAGGCCTATTATCAATAGCGCTCAAAGGAAGATATCTCTGCTTTATCTGAAAAAAAAATCAAATAGAACTATTAGATGAGGAATTTCCAAAGACTTAATGAAAGTCTTTGATGGCAGAAGTTCTACTTAAATCTGTTAAATATTTCCAAGAAACCTAACAATTAATTTCTTTAATACTCAGAGTAGAACTACACAAGTGTTCCTAGGTAGTTCCCAAAAGTGCTTGTATGTGAGGGAAAGAAGATAGAGGACTGAATACACATATTATGGTCTTGTCCAGGGGTGGAGGGATTTTGGTGGCTCATCAGTATTATGCTGAATATCCTGTTTACACTTTTAAGCAACCATATCACCTGCCTGTGAAAATCTCACAAACCTGTCACATTAGGATAGAGTGATAGATGCATTACAACTTGAAAACTAGATCAAATCATCAAGTGGTTCAGAGCTCACATCAGCTCGATATTATTGAAATAAATGTTTTTAAAGTATAGGCAGTGGGATTTGGCCTTTATCATAAATCACAGCTGGTTCATGCATAATGAGTAAGATGAGTGCTGTTGTATATGTTTACTTAGTTCGAAGTATAATACATTAAAGAAGCTAATAATTGGTCAATAAATGCAAATACTTATATATAAATATATATATATATATATATATATATATATATATATATATATATATGTAGTTATATAGTTAATAGTTATTTATTTATATACTTATTTATGTATGCATTTATTTATTTAGTTATTTATATTTGTTTTCTGGAGTACATCAATGATCGCCATGGATTTTTTTCTAACTCTGCCCAGGAGCAGTGTCTGGTTAAGGGACTTGCTCAGAGTCACACAGTTAGGCATGAGAGGCTTTCTCTCTCTAGATATATATATATATATATATATATATATATATATATATATATATATATAGATAGATATATGGTTCCAGTTCACAATATCGAACTACTGAAAACTCGAAATTCATATGGTCGTGACCATATGATCGAGTTTTCAGTAACTCGAATAAGGAAGTGGAATAAAAAAAAAAACAAACACATCATTCCTGCAAGGGGGCAAGACCCCATGCACCCTCCCTACTTAAATATACCATCTCCGTGATCTCACTATAGCAAGGAAACAGTAGATCTCCTCTTCTGCACTTCTGCATACAGCGAGGAATGGGAGATTTTCCTTTTCCACACTGTAGCATGATTTCAGAGTTGGTCTATTTAAGTAGGGGGCTGTGGAATAGCAGCTCCCCACATGGGGGGTGTAGGGGGCTTGCCCCCCTGCAGAAACTATGTGTTTTTTTTTTGTTTTTTTTTTATTCCACTTCCTTATTTCGAGTTACTGAAAACTCAACCATATGTTCTTGACCATACGAAGTTCGGGTTTTCAGTAATTCGATATTGTGAAGTGGAACCATATATATATATATATATATATATATATATATATATATATGTGTGTGTGTGTGTGTGTGTGTGTGTGTGTATATATATATATATATATATATATATATATATATATATATATATATATATATTTATATATATATATATATATATATATATATATATAAACAAAGTATTCACCAACTGATGAATCAGAAAAGAGTAATGATGGTGTCATCCTCATTATCTTACTTTGTTACTTATTGTAAGGCTGTTGCTCATGCCTTATTGTAGATAAGATTGTCATTTATGGAATTTTCTTAGCCTATATGTTTTAAGAAAACTAAAATGATTTGCTGCTTATCATCTATTTTTAAGAAAGACAAAATGCTTATGTTTTTATCATCTGTGATAATAAAAATCATGTAGTTTTTCATATGTGGTCTGTAATCTGACCAATTGGTAACTTGAGGATGCTCTTCAAACTGGTAATGTTAAACATTGGCAAGACTGAGAGGGACCCCATATTCCTGCCTAAACCTTTTGTAGACCATCCTCTCTTCTCCCACATTCTCATTCTGTGGACAAATAAACATATGAACAACTGTATATATTTTATTCACTTATTTGCCTTTGACTACTGAGAAAGTCATACTACAAAACCCCTTTTCAGTGGTAGCCCAGAGGATAAAGCTCTACATTTTATAAATTTGCACAGGGTATTAGTGTAAGCTAGCAAATAAAACTATACTATATAATGCACAGCTATATTTAATCTAACGGGTAATCCCCATGTTAAATACACTGTCCACAGGATTCATGAAGCTCGGTGCAAGGCCGGCATTAGGCTTGCGCCGACCGTACAGCATGTAGATGGCACAGTAGCACCATATGCATATTAATGAAGGTGCGCTGCTGACACAGCCACATGCATAGGAAACGAGCGCGAGTGCATGGAGCGTGTCGAAGTCCCGCACGGAGGCGTGGAAATGTCGGCTGTTGACGTGCAACCTAAAATGCTGGAATATTACAATCTGCCTGCAATAGTAATCACACCTGTCAGTGTCCATGGATACTGAAATGTATGCAAAGCATGCAAGACAGTTCTTGCAAACACAAAATTAAGAAGCAAACACAAATGCACGTTAGCGAATATCTAGTCTCCATCCCTCGAATAAATGACATTTAAAACAGTGTGCCCGTATTCTAATGCATTGTAGATAGTTATACCAAGTGGAAGTGAGACACATCATGTTAGCTCGCTGCCAATAGCTACGTGTAGCCCAATGGTCAGGGTTACCACCTGTCCCACATTGTGAGGGATAGTACAAAGCTGGGCAGTTGTGTCCATACCAAAACCATTATAAATGTAAAATATCCTGTGACCGTATTACATAATTATGTCCCACATCGCATGTATTAGTCACATATAATAGTTATTTCTGTATGTAACATTCCACATGTTACAAGAAATAGAATAAGCAAGTAAATGAAACAGAAGGAGCATATAAACTGCTACAACAATAAGCTAATATGTAGGCATAAAACAAAAGTATTATCCATAGTACTGACCGTGGGTATGTGTTGTCCTGTAGAATCTGATTTGTGTCCAGAATATATCCCATCCTGGCCATATGAAAAGGTGGCAACCCTACCAATGGTCAGAGCATTCGGCCAAAATCCGCCCATATGCGGTCCAAGCCATTCTTGTCAGGATATGTCAAAGTTGAACGGGTATTACCCGGGTGTACCTACCATGTCATGAAAGATAAGTATTTGCGTGTACCTATGTGCATGATGTACAGCATGTGGAAGGTGAAAAATGCCAGGGTAGTCCTCACAACCATACAGGTACCTGACATATGTAGTGTATGCAATGTGTTCCCTTGATCGTGCCATGGGCCATCAACCAAAGAAGGGATGGATGGAGTGTCAGGAATATGTGTGTGGGGGGATGGGTAATGGTATAATCCACAAAGGTGAGACAGTGTTGGATGCACAATAGGTGAACTGGAGGTGTATGAGGGAGGAGCGGGTGAATCATAAAGAAACACAAAGAACAAGCATACACATCTGCAATACAACCTGACAGGCCATACTGTAAAACACAATCACACAAACATATGAATATTAAAATGTGCAATACACATGTACAGAAATGTTACCGGCACATACCCACAGAATGGTCTGGACGGAACTGGCTCATCCAAATGCAAAACACCTGGATGCATAATTGAATACCCATCATCCCCTCTACAGCACACAACCCGCCCCCATTCCTGAATGTCCTCCAAGTCCAGCCATACTCGGGCTACTAGCTTGGCACAGCCATATCTACACATAGTCACCACTATCCATATGTAGTAGGCAGTGTCACCCTAGGCAGTGTCAGGATTGCAAACTATGTATCCCTTGCATGTAAAACCCCATCATATGTTCGTACGTCCAAAAAAATCGAAGGTTGTTTCCTTGTTCAGTTTTTGGATATCCCTCATGGGATATGTATCCTGAGTAAACATCAGACTTGGTATCACAAGACGATGTCCAGTCCTGTAGACATCTGGACACAAGTTGTATGTGCAGTAGTGGTTCACGAGACTGCTCGGCCTCCTGCCTGTTATACAGAGCCTACTACCCGGGATCAAACACCTGCCCATGATGCACGTCTCCCCACATGAATTATCGAGAAAATATATTGTACACAGTCGCATAGTTACACTTGGAAATAGGGTGATTAAGGCGCTGACATAAGCACGGTACCTCCTGACCCACTGTTTGAGGGACAGTCACAGTTTGGGTAGGTATGTCCTGAACAAGAATGATACAATGGCAAATGTCCTGTGATTGTAAGAAATAACTATGTACCATATTTCATGTAACAGTTGCCTAAAACAGTTATTTCTGGATGTAAAATACGTAAATCGTACAAGAAACAGAATAAGCAACTAAAGTGCTACAGGAATAGGCTCTCATCTAGGAAAATAATGAATGTTCTAAACCCTGTACTGACCGTGGGTATGTGTTGGCCTAAACAATCTGGTGTGTCCAGAATATATCCCATCCTGTACATATGAAAATATGGCAACCCTACCAATGGTCAGAGCATTCACACAATAACAGGTCAGCCTCTTAATCACTCACAAAACTAGTGACCTTTGGAGGAAAGGTGTTGAATGACACTTGAATGACTAATGACAATAATTAAGAGTAATAGACGCTTTTAACTGCAGAAAATAAGTATTAATACATATGGCTCTGAATCTGCAAGTTGACAGTACTAATACTGTAGAAGTGTCCATGATTGTCCCTGATTTGTCATTGCCTTGTAACTGTTGAAAGTAGTCCCCGAGTGTTACAGAGGTCTGTACACATATGTACACCAACCAACTGTCACATTTGTTGACAGTACTATTGCATAACTGTAGTGAAGTCATAAGTGATGTCCAGAATAATATTCATCGTATATATGAATGAATGAAATAGTCAAATGTGAACAGAAACACCAGTGGAAACACCCTCACCCTGTATTATGTAGTGGAAACACCCCCCACCCTATATTATGTAGTGCCAACATAATAATCTGGTCAGAGGTGCCCAAACCCCTGCTTCTGTAAACACAGGTAGAATATTAAAATTGGGACCCACTCTGCCCATGTGCTATATCTGACATTTGAACAGGTACAGGGCAGTTCCAGTCACCAGTCAGACAAGCATAAACCCGAATCACCACATGAACACCCTGACAATCAGACACACGTATGTGCTAGGACTATAAGCTTTGGAGTTCTGAATATCCTTGGAGTGAGTAAACATGCAGCACAGGTCCAGAACAGTAGGGAATAGGGATTGTCGCATGTGTAGTTCTGTGGTTTTCCCAGCAGGAGGATGGATGCCTGCTGTGTAAGTGAAGCGGTAAGGCGTATGTTAGGGTAGCTATGAACCATGGGTATACATGTAAATGAAGCAGAACACCAATAGTGTAGTGGTTAGAGCATCCGCCTAATGTAAAGGCATTTCCGATTCAAGTATGACTATAGCACATATCATTTTCTTGTGTAATGAATGCCTCTGTGTTGTAAAGCCAACATTTAAACATGTAAAGTTGAATGAGTGTTTCGCATGGGACCATTAACCGGATTCAATCAAAGTGGTACTGTCATAATGAATAAGGCACACGTAAGCACAAAGAAGTGGCAGTAAACATATGTAACTCACAATAAAGATATGCAAGTGCACCTGTGTGGGTGTAAGCAGCTCCCACCATAGCAAATGTATGTTGTTTTGTACAGATGTAACTTATATACATATATATATATATATATATATATATATATATATATATTTATGTGTGTGTGTGTGTGTGTGTGTGTGTGTGTGTGTGTGTGTGTGTGTGTGTGTGTGTGTGTGTGTGTGTGTGTGTGTGTATAGACATATATCCACAGATATAAAATAAAGAAATATATGAAAAAAACTATATATATATATATATATATATATATATATATAGGTCTATATGACATGGTCGACAGTTCAAATGATCGACACTCATTTGGTCGACAGTTCATTTGATAGACAAGCATTTTAGGTGGGGGGCTTCACCCCCACACCCCCCAATGTGGGGGGCAGTGCCCCCCACACCCCCCCTAACTATATATATCAACTCCAGGGTTGCACAACATTGGGGAAGGGGGCAAATCTGCTTGTCGACCAAATGAACTGTCGACCAAATGAGTGTCGATCATATGAACTGTCGACCATGTCATATAGACCCATATATATATATATATATATATATATATATATATATATATATATATATATAAAATGAATGCAGAAAGAAGAAAGCATACACAAGGGTTGTGAAGGGAATCTAGAGCAACTAAGGTATTATATAGTGCTTTCAGCGTATGTCAGATAAAGCTGCACAAGAGTAAGTACAGCACAGCTATACACACCACAGGCAGGTTTATACCAGTGGCCATAATATTGTTGAACTGCTACGTCAACATTACACACAGACAGAATGTAGTTCATGTTGTGACCACCTACACTTGTAACCCGCAAATGTTTGTAATCCATAACACCAGGAAATGCACGTATGTGCAAATATAAATGGCGGGAGAACCTGTGAATACATGAGGCGGTACAAAATGTGTGTAGGGCCCCTAATGCTCTGGAGAGGGCAATGTGTAAAGGTGTGTCATGGCTGCGATATCAAGTCGATAATGGCTGTTACGTGTGGAAACTCAACACGGGTGGGCTGGAGAAAGTATGACTATGTGATTATGGAAACAGGAGTGCCAGGGCTGGTTGCACCACCCAGTTGCAATGGAGCGGCCCGTGTAGGTCAGCTAGTACGTAGGTGCGATTCTCAGATAGAGTGTCTTCTGCGTGGAGACATGCGTGACTGGGCGTACCTTCGTTGAAGGTTGTGCATCAGGGCTGGCAACTCGGCATGTAAAACCTATCAGCCAATCATTAGCGGACCGGAGTTCCGCTGTGGCGACCCTTAACCGGGAAAAGCCGAATGACACAACAACATGCACACATCAATATGTCGACGTACATTCTCTGTAACACATGCACTCCATTTATTGACATAAATAATATGAATGTGCACAGAAACTAATACAGTACAGGAATAATAGGCTGTGCAGAAGAGGAATGAGTCAAATGACACTGTATCACATCACAGTTATCAGCGGTACTCCATACATGAACAAAGTGAGACATCTCTCCGCTGTTTAACATGCTATATACCGATTACAAGTTAACCGGAGTGAAGTGTCGGTGTCATAATGACTATGGCAATAGTATGCTGTTGAAGCAGAGATAAAACCCAATATGCATCTGTAAGTGTGTTGGTCCGAGAAATGTATTGGTCAACGGACACACAGATGTATATATATATATATGTATACACACATATATATATATATACACACACACACACACACACACACACACACACACACACACACACACACACACACACACACACATATACAAATATATATATATATATATATATATATATATATATATATATATATATGTATATATATATATATATACATATATATACACACACATACAACATTTATTGATATATACACATATACACACAAAAAACATATATATGTCATTGTAGATATACACATGTACATAACTAGGTTACTTTACAGCAATTATGGGTAACATATGTTCAGACCGGGCCTATGTTACTGGGAGGTCCAATCAACAAACGTTTACCTCCCACACTGCCCAGCTAGGCTGGTTAGACATACAGACAGGCAATAAAGGTAAATACAGTGCTGCTTTCCAAAACACCGGCAGGAAAGTACCAGTGTGAGAGATCTGCAAGGTCTACACTTTAAACATGGATAACTTGGTTCCTTGCGGGACACCAAAAATTCACCTTACAGGCAAACCAGTAATGATCGATGCGAGCAGGATGTAGCTGTACACGGAACAGTAGGTTGTGCAAGTGTAATAGCACATGGGCTGACAAAACGTATGACATGTGTCCCGAGACGGGGAGAGTGGGCAGTGTGTAGGGGTGTGTTCATACCCCACCTGTGCTCACAGTAAGTATTTGTCATGAGTGCTGTAGAGGGGTGTCAGGTAGGTGAATCATGGGTATGCAATAAGGGGTCTAAGTGTGCAGGTGTTTGTTAGCAGAGGTGTAGTAGGCCCGCCCAGAGGAAGTAATTAATATTCCTATGTGGGCATAGCAGACACCTATACCTCCAAAACCTGAAGAGCATATTTACTGGATAGTCCGTAAACCATTGGGGGAACACATAGGGACTATATCAGTGCCTTGTACACGATTATCATGGACGTCCATGATTATGAATCAGAATGTAACACAGTCCTAACTAAACATTTCCAGAACTAGTGATATTAGGTGGACAGGTGGCGGAATACACGTAATGACTAATGACAGCATGTATGAGTCTTAAACAGCATGTACTTCAACAAATGTGAATGAATACATATGCCCTGTGACTGTCAATGTGTCAGGTTAATAGAACCAATCATCTAAATGTGTCCCTCAGGGTGTTATGCAGTGTCCCTGATACAGTGTTCATTCTCCCCCATTGGTATGTGAGGTCTGCTAGTGATGGAAAGTGCATATTCCGCCGACCACCTTAGGTAGATGATAGGATAATAGTTTCGGACTACCACCTGTTCACCTTTGTGAGGGACACTCCACTCTGGGCAGTTGTGTCCTGCAAAATGAATGTTATGGCACATGGCCTGTGATTTCGGGAAAAGAGTTCATATATTGTGTGTAGTGGTGTCATAAAATGATTTTGTTGTATCTGAAACAGCTACATGTTATAGGAAACAGTATTAGCAACTATGATGCTTAAATAATAACCTTAACGTATGCAAACCGGTGAAGTAGTCAGTTTACTACTGGCTTTGGGTATGTGTTGTCTTGACAAATGTGACAGCTCTACATATAGGTCCTATAGGGCTGCCACCTTTCCAAATGGCTAAAGTGGGACCTGCTCTGTAGAAATGTCAGACGTACCAGGTCAGAACATACCTACAGCCATGCATAGTACAGCAATATACATATTAGCACAAATCAAAGCTTAGTCTAGCAGCAGTCAAGTTGCTTATGCTACTTCACATAACATATTGACGTGTCATGTATACAATAACCATTACATGCAACTATTACAGACACGTAGAATATAATAATGTCTTCTAATCAGGACATTTGCTATAGTTAGAGTATTCTCGCATGACACATATGCCTAATGAGGGACTGTCCCATGCAAAGTGGAAAGGTGTTACTCCTAGAGTCTCACATCGGCCAATCTAAAAGGTGGAAAACCTACAATAGGTATGTGGTAGCATGACCCGGCAGAAAGATGCATTTCCCAAAAAACATTTACATGTCAGCATTGCAGAGTATCGGTTCCCATGTATCAGCCAGATGGGAGCGGAACACACATATAATATGATTATGTCACTGGACAGGCTGCCGATTCCGTACAGTTGAATGCCTGCTGTCACCTAATGGTTAGCCATACCCGATATTGTAATCATGTAGTCCGATGTAATAGGCATCACAAGGGATCGTGCCCACCCAGCGTGAGTGACAAATGGAAACACCAATGTTGGTGCACGTGCAAGTGAGTGAGAGAGCGTGTGTAAGTGTGTTTGTCTACCAGTGTGTGAGTATTGCACTTTTAAAGAAATGTGGAGTCTAAACAAGTATAAGGAGCTGTAACCAAAGGTCAGCAGTGCTTAACATCATGCAAACCCATGCACAACTGCTCCCACCTGCTGGAATGTGCCTTACACACTCCGTATCCAAAGGCATCGTTCTGGCCACAAACAAAGAACCGTCCTTTGCACATGTTGGTAGCAACACTCTGCGCACACAGCTCATGTAAATTACCAATACACCATGGCATATATACAGACAATAGACAGTACCACACACATACCGCACAGCACAGTCATCCAACTGTATAGCAATGTACTGGCAGATATGTCCGGACCACTGGTGTTTGCAGACCTGGCCGTCCTGTGTTTCAGTGTGTGAGCATGCCCAGTATGACTGTTACGCATGTTGTCAACTGACATTACCATCATACCTTCATGTGTTTGAGCATGCCCAGTATGGTCAACTGGATCGCATGTGTCACATGTCCAGATAGTCAGTGCTGTGGTGCCGACCCCTGCATTGTACACTGACAGGTGGCATGCTGTGTCTGCAGGGTAGCTAACAGTCATGTGGCATTGACTGTTGCTACATTTCTGCACAGCGTGGGGGGACATCCAACTGTATCCACAGTCCTACACAGCACCGGTGGTGGTGCACATGACTCTCACATGTGTACGTTGGAAGGGGGGCACAGCTGACAGTTGTACACATTTGCTACTACTGTACTGGTATGCCAGGTACTCCATTTCAGTGTGTGGACCTACCTAAATTGCTGGTTGGAGGCATACCAGTGTACGTCAGATCCTAGCTTTAATTACCAGAATAGTGGTTTCAGACGTCCTAGCCTTCACAACCTACATCCAACTGCCCGGCCTACTGTAGTCTCTGTGTGTGTCTGTGGGTGTTGGGGTCATCCATTGGGCATATCCAGAGGCCATTGTATAGCATTTGTCTGTATTGGTCTACACCTGTCCAGCTGTATGAGACCTGTGTGGGCTGTATGGACACACATGATGTTCAGCCCATAACCTGCAGTAGGTTAGGACACCCTGTGTACTACTGGCTACTATTGTGACCCCGGTATTTGCTACAGATGTCATGGTGCCACTATGGATGTGCACTCTCCGCTGCCCTAACAGTTGGCCACCAAATTCCCTTGTATGCTCACATCCATACCATAGCAACAGGTAAATACACATTCTAATACAACTGCCAATTGGTAGGTTGATTGACTTACCTTGGTGGTGTTCCAGACCTGAGGATGGTGCTGGAGGGCTGCCTATGTCAGATGCACACAGTGCTCTTCCTATACATGGCTGAGCACAGGTAGTGTCATGTTTGGCATCCCTTGTACTGTCTGTGCGAGTCAGAGAGTGTGAAATCCCTGGTTACCTAATGCGTCAGTGCATATGCCATGTGCTGCCTCTTTGCCAAGGGCAGGTCATACTCTGCATGCCTCCTTTCGCCTACTGGGTCCAGCTCAGGTAGTTCCTCCTCCAAGACACACTGTGCCTGTACAGGCCTTGCCATTGGTAGGGGGCTGTGTGGCCCTGCCCTATGCTGTTCCTGCTGCAACTGTTACCGCAGGATCAGATTGTGTAGCATAGTACATACCATAACAACTTGGGTGCATGTAGCTGGTAAATACTGCAAGGCTACACTGGATGTATCCAGACACCAGAACTGTGACCTGAGCATCCCAAACACGTGCTCAGTTATATGTCTTGCCCGTGTGTGTG